>NW_022985447.1:0-38062 GCF_010093595.1 Mytilinidion resinicola | reverse complement strand
TGTGTGGAGAAATCACAACTCCAAGTGGTGTTTACATTTCACGAGATTGGCGTTCGTGCACGGATCACAACAGACTTTTGCAACCGCGGAGGTACCTAGCACAGGCCATACTCTGCTCGATGCTACTGCACATCTCAGTATTGGTATTGATCCAGATTGAAGATACGTAAACCATCGTGATAACAATAAAATATCCCGTAATATTGTGCAACCATATCCTTTGGGGTTGTTAAATTTTCGATGACTTCTGTCTTTCTCTTAACTTCGCTGAATCGTTTCCTGGTGTTTATTTCACAGGCCAAAAGAAAGCACCGTATAACCCATTATACTGCCGCGCGCCCCCAATTGCAGCACCAAAGCCCTTGTGATACTCGTGATGTGTGTCCAACGAGGCGACCCGCATGCTGATATTTTCAAGTCACTAGTGGGGGCTGGGGATGTGTTTCGTACTAGGCTGTTAGTTTCTTTAACGGTCTTTTCTTCGTGCCGACGCTAGTCTCCGGGCCGTCACCGTATTTGAGCTAAAGGAGACGAAACCTAGCAATATCGGTACGTGATTTATGAAACAAGGTAAAACCTGACCCTGAAGGGGTTCCAGCCGGCTCTTCGAGACTACCGGTTCCAGGATCAGCTTGAGCGTCTGTGGGGTGTTTTGGCATCTGGGCCGTTCGCTGCAGCAGCAGATTTGCGACCAAGAGGTTGCGTCAGAAGTGAAGGTCCAAGGGTTCCTGGAACTGGCAAGGATAAAGTCTCCCGCCGAGAATTTCCGACGATCACTACCTCTTCAACAACTAAAACCAGCCAGGATAAGTAGCGTGTCGTCGTTTACAGCGGTATCTTGCTGCGGCATGTCCTTGGGCCGAGTCCACGACTCGAGCGAATCAACGATAGGCGAATTCTCCTTAGCTATACATTTTTGTCGTCGCCGCGCACGCGAGGAGATCGCGTCCCTTCTTCTCCGATAATCATCGAAACCGCCGCGGTTTGGGTTGTTCTTCCTTTCACAAGCCAAGGATGTTTTTCGGACTCGCGGAGGGTGTGAGCTACCCCACTATTGCTGCTACTTTGCTTTTTGCCTATATTTTGGTAGTAGCAATTAGGAGAAGGTACTTTTCGTCAATTAGCGATATTCCAGGTCCCTTTGTTGCATCCTTTTCAGTTTTATGGGAAATATGGAGTATAATCGGAGGGCACATTGAGTTCAAGACCATCGCTCTACATGAGAAGCTTGGTAGGTCGAGACTATGGCCGTCCTTGTCGTAGCTGATCATTTTCTATAGGATACTTCGTTCGTATTAGCCACAATGAAGTCAGTGTCAGCCACCCGGAGGGTGTACGCAAGATACTACTCAATCCTATCCGAAAGGCCGACTGGTACAAGGTTATGGCCCTTCTAGACCACAGGTTCCAAACGCCAATGTCAGAGGTGGATCCTAAAATGCGTGTCGAGAGAGCCAAGAATGTTGCGGCAGCTTACTCTCTTTCCCACATCATAAAGTTCGAGCCATATGTCGATGGTGCCATTTCGCTCCTCAGCAAACGTTTGGACGAGCTTGCTTCTGTTAGCAAACCAGTTGAGTTCGATAAGTGGTTCAACTACATGGCTTTCGATGTGATTGGAGAGGTGACTTTCTCTAACGCTTTCGGATTCCTTGAGAGTGGAAAGGACCTGGGAGGGAGCATTGCGAATTCCAGAGTTCTGACTCTTTACGTCACGCTTGCGGGCTTCTTCTACTCGTTCCATAAGTACACTCTTGGGAACCCAATTGTGAACAAGTTGAACCTCATGCCACAACAACACATTTTTGACACCACCAAGCGGGCGATCCAGATGCGGCAGAAGAATCCGGATGTGAGGAACGATATGCTATCGCTGTGGCTGCAACAGCTCAAGGAGTACCCGGACCGGTTCAAGGAGAACGACATGTATGGTGTGGTAAATGCGACGGTTGGGGCCGGTGCGGACACTGTGTCAGCATCTCTGCAGGCGTTCTTTTATTATATGTTGAGAAATCCAGCATGCTTTCAATAATGCCGAGAAGAAATTGATCAAGCACAAACGGAAAAAGATAAGCCGGTGCCCTACAATGTCGCTCGCCAATTGCTATATCTCTAGGCGTGCTTGAAGGAGACTTGGAGATTGCACACTCCAGTTGCCCTGGGTCTGGCGCGAGTTGTTCCCAAGGAGGGATTAACTATTGGTGGGAGATTCTTTGAACCCGGTGTAAGTTGATATCGAAATGACGCGCTGAGGAAACAGCGGATCATATACGCGCAAATTGGAGCTAATTGAAAGCAGACCAAGCTTAGCATACACCAGTGGGTTATCCATAGGAGCAAAGAGTCCTTCGGTGAAGACGCCAACGAATTCAATCCTTCAAGATGGCTTGAGCCGAGAGGACAGGCGATGGAACAGTATTACATACCGGTAAGATGTGAAACATTCCCCCAAAGGACTGAAGCTGATCTTTTTGAACAGTTTGGTGCTGGATACAACTCATGCCCTGGCCGTAACCTGGCAAGGCTGGAGGTTTCGAAAGCTGCTTCCACCCTAGTGCGAGACTTCGACATTCGCCAGGTCGACCCAAAGCAGAGCTGGACTTACGAGTGTCATTTTACCGCCGTACCGTATGGATGGCCTTGCTATGTCACGCGGAGAGGGGCTTTGTAGTGTCCGCAGTCAAATTAGTGGCTGAAAATATCTTGACGATGAGCCCGGAGCTACTACCTGAGATTTCTCCCTCTGACAGGACGTGAGAGTCTCCCACCGTTGGCTGCTCTCTGAGAACCTCGATCGACGCGTTCCTCCTGGCTCTGACGACATCGCTAGCAACGGGAATATTGTAGCAACGATAGGATCTTTAGACGAATTTTTGATGCAATACGAGAGATTCGTTGATGGATGAATGTGAAGAGGATGAGTTAATGGTGTTGAGCAGCCTCTTTAACTTTAAGCTAATGACGCTAGGCCCAACATGGATATCACTCTTGATCTCAAGTGACTGCTCTCTTCTATAAGGAATTACATATCTGCGGAGTTCGGCTCGTGATTAATAGATACGACTTTTAGATGATCGACGAGACGCTGGAGGGCCATGGTGGATTACTCTACTAAGCCCCATAGAGTACAGGCTTCACCCCCTCTTAACAAGATATCCAACAATGAACGGAATCGCCGTCGTTGGATCCACACTCTCCAGGTGCACCTCTTCCCATCCTTCCTTCCCTGGTGCGTCCAACAGATACTGCTTAGTGTTCCGATCAACTGTGCACCCTCCCATGAAGAATTTCCAGCCCAAGAGAGCATACACGGCCTGGAATAGTCTTCCGAGTATGGCGCCGTCCTCTCGCCAGGGATTGATGACATGCTCACAGAAAATCAATCTACCTCCCGGCTTGATCAATCTGTACAATCCTTGGATAGTCTCTTCGGGTCGCGGTACCCCGCACAGGACACGCACACAGACGACCTCGTCAAACACACCTTGGGAAACACCGTCTTTGAAAACACCAGCTTTTGCGAGTGCGGGAATCAAGCTTTCGGGCTCTCCGCCACAGTGCAAGGCCTTGTACTTTCCGCCGAAGCCGGTTTTCTCGGCACTCCTTAGCAAGCCGGGATGGAGATCGATGCCTGGCTCCGCTCCGTACATAACATCGACTTTCGAGGAATCAAAGCGAGTGAGTTGTTCCCCGCTGCCAGGGCCAACGTCGAGAACGGTGCCACGGACGGTTTTGAGAAGGTCGTCCAAGTTGCCTGGCATTTCGAGAGACATATTTTCGCCTGGAGGACTGTTAGTGCATTGATTGAGGGGCGATTGTGGTCGACGGAGACAACCATTGTTTATCCAGATTCTTGCAAAGGACTTTTCTTGTAGTTTAGGAATGTTAAAGAGCAGAGATGGTTCGTGACGGATGAAAAGTGTTTCTAGTATTGTCATACCAAAGTCTGTGAATTCTAGTCAGCATAATACTGTGTTGGCGTGTTGTTTGACATTTGCATACGGTAGACAGCCAGCCCCAATAGAAGAGAGGGCCGAAGAAGCCTTGGAATCCAGTCCGCCAGAGCCATTTCTTGAAAGATTGTGCGCTGAAATTGCGCGAACGGCGAGATAAATCGAGACGAGCTAAGAGTAAAGGCCGCGAGAATTTGTATGTTGAAGGAAGGGCGGGAGAATACGAGATTTATAGTTCTAGGATAGGCTGTCCAGGCTGCAGATGCCTCTTTGAGGGCTGAGAAAGAGCGGGTGCGGGGTGATCATGAGCATCCACACTTCTCAAACTACTATTTAGTAATAGATCATTTTTGAAACAAAAGAAGAATGTACGGGCCATTGAGGCGAGATATCAATGCAGATAGTATTCTACATGGCATTTAAGACAGACTAATGAGTCCCAAGGTTGTCCTGAAACGGATCTGATATCTAACTCAGAACTAGTGTAATCTCTTATTAGAGAGCTTTGCTCTCTTGCTGCGCTCTCACCACGACTCGAGCACTGGCCCATACGATGTACTCCGTACCAGCTCACTACGAGGCCGTATCGTGCAAGTAGAGGCCAATGCGTACTCTTGTCAACAGAGCATTGAGCCGTTACGAGCCAGTCATGCACAATGATGAATGATCCATGCTGTGATCACATTCTGCTTAAGATGTAGCTCCCCTCCCCCTCGTCAACACCACGAACTGCCTCGGTCTCAACTTCTCGACACCTCGGTCTCATAACTCCTACATCATGTCTAAGGTACAGAAGACGGTTCTGATTACGGGGTATATCATTCCGTTCTGTTCATAGCCCCCATACTATGATTCCCTCCATGAATCAAACTTCTGACGAGCATTCTATCAAAAAGCTGCAGCGCCGGCGGCATCGGACATGCCCTCGCCCGCGAATTCGCCTCGAAAGGTGTCTCCTAATTCCTCACGCGTTCGGTCTTCCCTCTGACGCTTGCACAAGGCCTCCGCGTCTTCGCGACAGCCCGTAACGCATCCACCATATCCGAGCTCCGAACCCAAGGGATCGAGACCCTCTCCCTTGTCGTCGACGACGAAGAAAGCGTGAAAGCATGCAAGAAGGAAGTTGAGGCCCTCACAGGCGGGAAGTTGGACATTCTGGTTAATAATGCTGGAAGAAATTACACGGTTCCCGCCCTCGACGTGGACTTTGGTGAGGTCAGAGCGACGTTTGAGGTCAACCTCTTCGCTGTTATGAGAATCTGCCAAGAGTTTGCACCTCTATTGATTGAGGCGAAAGGGACGATTGTGCAGATTGGGAGTCTGGCAGGAGTGATGTATGCAAATATCCCACTAGATGCATAGCAAGCGTAACAACTGACAACTCCCAGGCCCTATGTATTCGGAAGCACATACAACGCATCAAAAGCCGCCCTCCACGCCTATAGTAACACTCTACGCATCGAGCTCGCGCCTTTCGGGGTTAAAGTTGTCACAATAGTAACTGGGGGCGTGAAATCGAACATCGCACGCACGGAACGGACACTCCCCGACGGATCATATTACATTCCCATCAACGCTGAGTACCAGCGGAGGCTGACGCATAGCCAAGAGGCTGGCATGCCTACTGAGGCATATGCTAAGGATGTCGTCAGCCATGTGCTGACATCAAACCCTTCGCGTTGGGTGTGGGCAGGGAATGCGTCATGGATGATTTGGTTCGTGCAGCGATTCTTACCCTTGGGGATTGTTATGGTAAGTCCAACGTCCCTTGCCCACCTCTGATTAATGCTCACAGTTGGCGACGTAGGATTTCGTTTTCACGCGTATGTTCAATTTATGGAAGTTGAAGGATACTGCTGCAAGCAAGAAGACCACCTAACAATCGCTGGCAATCCAAGAGAAACACATTGAGTTTGTTAATATAAATGGATACGCGTAATAGCTATTCAGACTCAATTCCTCACTCCGAACTACCTTGCTACCCCCACCCCCGGCGACATATGTCCCCAATCGTCTCCCTCGGTGTAACTCCCCCTATTTGTGCTCAGCTCCACAAAGTCGGTGCCCTGAGCACGCGCAGGTTCTTGTTCTGTTGCCCGCACATCATTCTGATTCCCATACGCAATCTCGCGCTCATATACCCGCCGCTCTCCCTCCTGTTGCTCGTACTTCCCCAGCCCCGTCACCCCAGCACTCGCCGTCTTTCCCGGCAACTCTGCCACTGGTGTATGAACACCCACGTCATCATGAACAGTCTCTGCTCCAAAAGCCGTGGAACCGAGAGCCTGGCTCATCTGGGGAAGCTGTTGGTCGTAGTAGCGAGGTGGTGAGCCAACGGGCAATTCCGCGGGAGAGCGATCATGCATCATTCGAGGCGGAGGCTCATTCTGGTACACACCGTCTTGTGTATTCCTCTGGTTCTTCTTTCGAACCAAGACGCAGCACCACGCTATGATCGCCATACATCCTATCAATGTTACACCCCCACCGACTGCGATGCTAATAATGGTGTGAGTGGATAGGACGGGGCCGCCGGTGGAGGATTTTGGCCCAGGAGTGGAGCTCGATGTGGATAGTGGTGGTGAACGAGTGGAAGATGAAAGATTGCCCGTGATTGTTGCCGCGTAGAAGGTCACATCTGGGATCTTAGATGGCACACACGAGAACCACCGCAAGGTGGTTGGGTTGGTCTGCACGTAGGTTTCCCAGAAGCAGAAAGGCTCGTCGGTAGAGCTGGGGGTGATTAGCAAGAGTGGTCTTAAGAGAGGACTGAAAGGATATACCAGGTGTAGCAACGATCAGTGGAAGAGCAAGTTGCTGTGGGGACATTGTCTATACACGATTGCGTTGTGCCTTGTGGGTTATCCGGATCATAGCAGTCTACAACGCCTGTGGATCCTCGAACGCTGGTTATACATGCTCCATTGTCACAGACCCAGTAAGGTGAGGTTGCGAGAGTTCCTGCAGGCCCGCAGCAAAACGCGCCTTGGGATAGACACTGCGTGCCGCAAAGGCCATAGGAACAGCTCTCCTGGCGCTTGAGAGGGTTGAGTGGAGAGCAAAGGGTAGGCTGTGGCGGTGGAGGAGTAATAACGGTCCCAGCCTGCGTGGATAGTCCGGAAACGGCGGTGGAGCTGAAGATCAGCGCCGTCAACGCTAGAACGATTTTCTGGCAGAAATGCATGGTGTATTAAGCGTCGACATCAAGTATAACAGCGCCGTAGGAGGATGCGCTTGTCACTTGTGCAGCTGTCGTGCGCGGTGGAGATGGAGCTATTGAAAGCTGTTGCCATACGGAGCCCCATAATAGCAGTTTTTTTGAATGCGCCCCCTCCTCCTTAAATCTAGGCAAACAGCCACCTAAACTTCCAAGGTGTTCAGCTCGCCTGTCAGATGCTCATGAGGACACCGTGTGTCTAGCCGCGCAATGTAGCGTGGGTGCAGGTGGCTGGCATACGAGCTGAACCTGCAGACGGTCAATCTTATTGGTTCATTCTTGAGGCAGCCAGCATACTCACGAGAATAGAACCAATCAGTGCCGACTGCATTCATGACTATCCAAACCATTGTCTCGAATGGAATGAAGTCTCGGGGCTGAAGCGGACGGACGGCTTGTTCCGGCGCTGTGAAATCGCAACTTACAGTATCATGATCAGGCATAATTGAATTTATTGTCTGGTCAAGCTCACAGCCATCAGCATAAAATTTTATGGTCTTGATTTTGCGAGGATGCCTAGCGGATAAGATAATCCGCCACAGCTCGTATGAGAAGCGTATCGACCGAAGCGCCTTTCACAGCCTACTCTCTTACTACCTTTGTACTTTCCCTTACAAATGGCCGCATATGCTGCCATACCCTTCTTCCATGTCATTATTTGCCAAAACTGCTAATAACAGCAGAAGAAATCGAGCCAAGAGGAAGCAGATGAGACGAAAGAAGAGTTAGAGTAGATGTACTCTCTCCTTGAACACTGATGTACAACTTCAAACGACGATAGGAAAGAGGCCAAGGAGGAGCATGAGGGGTATTAGTAGTGCCCTAGCTCTCATAAGTCTGCTATTTGCAATACTCATAAAGAAGATGCAGGGTAGTGGAGTGAAATTGACGTGGCTGAGGTTGGCAATCCACGATGTCCACAGGTCGGTGCACGCTAGGCAGAAAAAAGTGGCACACTCAAGCAGTTCAACCCCGTTCGAGGTGGCCCGGAAAGCGATCAGGCTTTCTAAAACCCGTATTTCATGAATAACAATAACAAACTGGGGGTCCTCAAGCGGTGCTAAATAAACGCACACAAGCATAGTTAAAAATAGTGTATATGTCACAGATTGTGGACTGCCACTTTCTGTTGACACTCATCAACCACACTGTTATATACGTGCACCTGTCTATCACTGCTTGAAGTGCTTCAACGAGTTTTTACATAGCTGCCTAGACTGAAGAGCTTCTATCCCTTTTATATTTCTGAAAATGCATTGAAGCAACCCAAGCAGTGGTAGACACGCACACACCCCATGTAGACTAGAGTGCCACCTTTTTCATGCCCCGTGCAGCGGTGAGGTGGCGGGCCATTCCATCAAGGTTTGTTCCACTGATGATTCATCATGGACAGTTTCGTATCTAGTTTAGTGAACCCTCTATGAAAGATGTCGTTTCTTCTCCAAACAATTGCCACATATCTTCACACTGAATCATGTCGTACACTCGGGTAGGTGTCGTGACTGGCGCGAACAAGGTACGTAGAAGCATGGATCTGACGCTTGCGCAACAACGACAACTTACATATCTACCGTTGTAGGGCATCGGATTCGCGATAGGTACTATAGCAAAGTACAGAATGGGAAGTCCACGTGTCTAATTAGCCATAGTTCGAAACCTTGCCCTACAGTATCCGAACTCTCCTCTCAACAATGGGCCGCTCTTGATATACCTCACGGCACGAGATAGCAGCAGGGGGCAAGAAGCGTTGCGACGCCTGCAAGACGATAGCCAGCTCAAGCAGGCGAAAGCCCTCACTAGAGATGGGGGACTAGCAGAGATCAAGTATCATGCCCTCGACATTGCCCACTCCACGAGTATCGCGAGCTTCGCAGAATACCTGAAGAACACGCATGGGGATGGGGTTGACTTTGTTATCAACAACGCCGCAATAGCGATGCAAGGATTTGGTACGTGCTTCCCGATTTGCTCTAACATTGGGTTCCGTGTGGGATGACAACTTGCTAACGTCTTGCGCTTTAGATGCCAACGTCGTCAAAACAACCCTCGGATGCAATTATTATGGCACTCTCGAAGCCTCGAGTACTTTCCTTCCTCGACTAAAGGAGTCTGGACGCCTAGTAAATCTGGCCAGTATGTCTGGGCGCTTGAGCCAATACTCAGACGGAATTCGGGACGAGTTCCTGGCATCGAAGACAGTATCGGATGTGACAAAGTTGATGGAAGCATTCGCATCAGCAGTCGAGGCTGGAAATGAGAAGAAGCAAGGATGGCCTAGCGCTGCATATGCCGTCTCTAAATCCGGGGTCATTAGTATGACAAGAGCTGTCGCTGCCGCTGAGAAGGCGAAAGGAAGCAAGGTGCTGATCAACTCCTGCTGTCCCGGATGGGTCCAGACAGATATGACGAAGGGTAGAGGGGCTAAGACGCCAGATGAGGGTGCACAAACGGCTGTGATGCTTGCTTTGGAAGATATCATGCAACGCACTGGCCTCTTCTGGCAAAATGAACGACCGATTCACTGGTAACAACGTCAGCCAGTTCTAGTTCTTGCTAAGGTTGGTGAACATCTATCCCAATGACACTAGACCCGCGTTGGCTCAGAGTCACTTGACAGCGATGGATGAAGAGATAAATGTCCATTAAAATGTCTTCTCCCAAATTCGATTACGTCGATGAATGCCATCAGCTCACCCGTCCACGCGAGGCGGGAAAAAAGTGGCACACTTAAGCATTTCAATACCGTCTAAGGTGGCCCGGTGAGCTATCAGACATGCCAGAACTAGTATTCTACGAATAACAATAACATACCAGCGGACCTCAAGCAGTGTTAAGCAAGCGTACACAAGCACACTAATAGTGTATATACACTTTACGGATTCGTGGACTACCACGTTCTGTTGACACTCATCAACCACGCTTAAAGTGCTTCAACAAGTTTCCACATAGCCTAGAGTGAAGAGTTTCTATCTTGTTCACATTTCTGAAAATGCATTGAAGCACCCCAAGCAGTGCCATACATGTGCACACGTAGAGTGCCACCTTTTTCATACCCCGCGTGCTGGGCTACCTAGGTAGCTTGAAGCGACTACGCCACATTTTTCGTTGTTTTCTCTCTAGCAGGCTTACTCAGCACCTTGCGTATGACTAGTTAGTTATTTCTCCTCGTTCCACTTAATAGTTAGTTTCCTCACAATCATCAATACAACATCTTTTGGCCACACACTTTGCCTTGATCCGATTTCCCTCTGACTGTCGCTCGCCGTCAACGCAATTCCCCTGCCAAGTTTGATCATTCCAACATTCAGCGTTCCAAGTCTCAATATGACAGCGTATATCAACATCAGCCTACAGGGTATATTTTCTTCGATACAATGTTTTGCTTTAGCCTGATCCTTACTTGTTACCAGGGACCGTCTACTTTATTACGCGTGGTTCTACTGAAGACGACGGCATGGTACGATTATATTCAAGCAAGCTCGTAAGTGTAGCAAGAGGTGGGTGAGATTTTCACAAAACAAGTGCTCATGAACTTATATTCCACCTTTGATGTTCTATATTCGCAACTCTCTGGGGAGTGGCATCATCAGGACGACGTCGTGAATCCCTTTCTCGACCGCCGCCGCGTTCATGTTCAAGCAGTCTGGACTCTTGACCTTGAAGGCGATATTTTGCGATTCGACACGTTCTATTCCTCTCAGCCTTCGTCGTCAGCGTTCCATAACCATTTCAGATTTTGAGCATTACGAACCTCCGGCCACCCCCGGACATACCTTGCAGTCAATCTTCCCACCACCCTACTGGAAAATGAGACGCAAAGACTTAGACTTGCAGTGTCTAGAGCGGCATAAAGCTTTCGTTGGCAGAGTGCTCGCCGACCTTGCGTTCCAGTGGAGGCACATCCTCTGCGGTCGGTACAACAACTCAACATTTCGAAGGCTTGCATGTGCAATCATCAGGATTGTTACTCTGGACTTTGAAGTCGAAGAAGTAACGCTGTCACGTCGGGGCATTGGCGGTTTCCTGGTCTGGATGAATAATCTTCCAGAGTGGGGACCATTCAGTGGGAGTATTGTCAGAATTGGCGGGGCATCTATTGTTATCTGCCAGCATATTCCACACGCTATCACGCTCATTCAAAAGGACTTCGGAAAAAGGGTTTTAACGACCCTAGACCACAACTTATGCGAAACATTCCCCAAAACTTTCACTTACCTCATACTCTCAGTGCAGGAGACGATTCTATATAGGATCAATAAAGAGTCTAGAAGATACACCAAATGCGAGCGTCTTCTTGATGATACGCATCCTCCATCCTATGAAGCTATCGAGCTCCTTCTCGAAGCTATCCAGGCCAGTGCTTTTATGACTCCTATTCACAGACTCCCTGTTGAGCTGCAGGATATGATCCTTGACAGGGTATCAGCGGGACCAATTGAGAGCGCTAGAGTTGGCTGCGTGCTCAACGCTGGATCAGAATTCACCTGGAAGTGCGGTGATCGGAACATAGAAAGAGAAGAAGGCCGTAGAAATAGGACGGAATGGTCTCCTGTGGAGTCGCACATCTTGTTTGGCAATTGTTCTAGCGTGATAGCATATAAGTAGAATTATTCGGAACACTCATTTTTCGATTATCTAAGGTACGCAAGGCCTAGTATCATCACACGGATAGGACTCAATGTTCATGTTAAAGTTAGGTAGCATCACTGCAGGTCGTTTGGGCATACGGCACAGCAGGCGAAGGACACATCAAGGGACGCTACTTTCGTAGAATCCATCATTGCAATCATGAATGCAGAGTCAGTGGCAGCAAGCTGTACGCGATCTAGCTTCTCGAAGGCATCTGCCAACCCTAGAGGAAAAGGAAAAAAGGAAAATGAGGATCAGAATGTATTCTATCAGAATGGACCAGGAACAGGCGTCATCTGAACAGACCTAGTTCTATTCGTTGAAGCCCGTATAACCAACATTCTAATTTCAAGGATTTCATCTGGACCTCCTTACTTATTCTCCTCTTCAGAGCCAGAGCGTATGAGAATTATTTCGAGCACTCGTAGAGGATGTAACACGTGATGTGTTTAGTCACATAAAATGTGGGGTCCGGCTCGGACCTCAGGGGATCGTCCTCAGTATCATCTCAACACCAAGGCTTAAAGTAAACCACTAACCAAAGGCATTCGAGCTCTTGGACCATATCTGTAGTACCTGGAAACGCCAATGGCATAAGCAAATCTAATCCGCTTAAGCTTATTGGGACGCGTTTCGGTGGGCTATGACTCGGGAGGCTGCAGTGCTGCCTATATCTAGGTATCAGCACCCACGAACTCAGCCGCGTCTGTTCCACCTTATATTCGCTCCTGTCCCGTTGACTCTAGGGCTTTATTTTCGTACTCCCTCCATCGCGTGTTCCTGAGTTCCGGTCGTTTTGTCCGGACTGGTGAATATTAGTCCCAATCTATTTCTATCTGTATTCACTCCCAGCCTAACGCATCCCCTCCGTGGAGATTTCATTGTTCCCTGATACTCGAGTTGTGCAGCGTAAGGATTCTCGCATGAAGTGAAGTAGTTACTTCTTGAGAGATCTCGACCTTCAAGTTGGTGGTCACTCGTCATCAACAGATCCCGGTTTCCGTTCAACATAGGGAACCTCGCACGTGACTGTCGTTCACCGCGCACCTTACGCCCGTCGCCTATAAAGTCTCCCTTCGCGCACCTTCGAACCCACTTCCACCTCCACCAGACCAACCTCTCAACCACTCATCCCACCCATAATCATCCTCCATCTAGATACTTAAGGAACACACTAGGATGGCTGCTTGCGTAGTATGCGGCGACGACGAAAAGGAGGATGCGCCACTCCGAAAGACCAGCTGCGGCGAGCACTGGATGTGCGATGTGTGTCTTGAACAAGTTTTCGACCTTGCGATTCGCGACGAGTCTAAGTACCACCCGCGGTGCTGTGACGCGCAATTCTCCGTTCTGTTGATCGACGATTTCGAGGACTACCTACCATTTGAGCTCGCGTTTGATTACAGGGTGAAGGAGCGGGAGTATAGCATTCAATCTCGGTGAGTGGTACACCAGTATAGTGCAGAACAAAACCTTCGCCCACGTCCTTCTCGTTCCTAGAGCCTTTGCTAATTAGTAGCGTTAGGTCACGCACTTATTGCGGCAACAAGACATGCGGCCATTTCATCCACCCAGATAGCTACAAGCAAGATCCGGCCGACTCGGCGCTTTGCGATGCGTGCAATGCACTCACGTGCATCAAGTGCATGACGCTAATCGATTATGAAGGACCTCATACGTGCGCGATTTCGGATGCCGAAGTCAAATTCCAGGAGGCGGTCAAAGAGCACAAGTACCAACGATGTACTTGCAAATATGTCATCGAGTTGTCAGAGGCCTGCAACCATATTACGTAAGTAGTATTTGCTCGCTATTCCGTACTTCATAGATCTAAACTAACCAGAGAACAGCTGCAAGTGTGGCCGCGAATTCTGCTACATCTGTGGCGAGGATTGGGAAGGTTATCATGGATGCCCCTCCTACGGTCATCCTCAATATGATGACGATGGATACAATCAGGACGGATTTCATAAAGACACCGGTCTGAATCGCAACGGCTTCACTCGTCAAGGGCAACAAGAACACGATCGCTTCGGAGACACCGGTTTCGACGATGAGGGCTTCGACCGAGAGGGATTTGACGAGGATGGTAGGGACCGCAACGGCTTCAATCGAGATGGCTGGGATGACGCTGGCTTTGACGTGAACGGATTTAATGCTGAGGGCCTCAATGCAGATGGACTTCCAAGAATGCCCGCTGATATGCTGGAAGAGCATAGGATGGCGATGGATGCTCGGAACATTGAGCTTGGTAACTTTGAGGCAGAACAAGAAGAAGAGGAGGGGACGGAGAGCTCCGTGAGCTCTGAGGAAGGTGATGGCGATGAAAATGAGGGACAAGAGCCAACTGGCGAGGCTGTCACAGAGAACGAAGAGAACGAGGGGGAAAGTGACGGGGAAGAGGACAATGGTGTCCCTACGGAAGAAGACCTCGGCGGCAATCCCACCGAGGCACGTAACTTGGCCGGCGAGCCTCAATCTCCAAGCCATAACGGCTCGAACGAAGGCGAGGACGACCGCATGCTTCAGGACTTTGGCGACGACGAGGACCCGCATCATGGCACGCCGTCGAGTGATGAGGGGTTCCTTAATCTGACAGCTAGGGAACAGCTCGCCCAAGCATTCGCGAATGCCAGTAGCGATGACTTGCCGCCGAGTCCGAAGATGATGGACATTGACCAAGGAGACAGCTTCGAAGAGAGCGCCGAGATCAAGGAGCTTGTGGTGATAGGTGAGGGACAAGATATTCACCAGGAGGGTGATGTTGATGGGACCTCGACTCATCAAGGAAACGTCGGACAAGGATCCACCGCATTGTACGGTAGCCAGAGCTTCTCTGGCACGACCAACGTAGGTAATACGGCTCAGGGCCCACAATAGGTAAAGACACTTGCACATCTAGGTGGTTTGCATTCTCACGGTTCGAGTTGATCCCCTTTGGTCAACCTTCTGAGCCGATCTTGCCAGTTTAGAGTTAGTGTTTATCATAGCCCTATATCCGTTTCTTTTTTATCAAATTCTCCATATAGAGATAGCTTTTGTAACGGGCGTATGGCCGGTCCACGATTACAATGGTAAATGAGCTGGTAAGCTCCTGGATTTACTAATTGGGATGCTCCTATTTCCTTGCTTTGTTATCAACTGCATGTTTATGGTGCAAACGATCTTCTTATAGTCCTTCTTGGAGCTACGATGGAAGTTAGAAACTTGTCATCACCTGAAATATGAATATTCTACGTTTATGGTATAATTTTTACAACAGAACTTCTGATCTCTACCGAATATCTCCTTGCCAAAATCCTCCGATCCCTTCCCCGGGTATACGGCACCCAACACAAGCCACCATATACCAAGAGTCCCCACACATTAGCGTCCGTCGTGCTTAAATCCCCTGCTTAGCCGCATCCGGGTAACCGGATTTTGATATCCGAATAAGGCCCATGCCCAACGACCCTCCCATCCCCGCAAAGCGCACAACATCTAATTTTCTGGGGAAGCAACGACAAGAGCTAACCAACCCCATGACGCCGACGCTAAGAGCCGCAGATCCGCGTTGTCAAAACATCTTAGTACTTACCGCTCCCCGCGGTTGGATCCTCTCTTACCGTTTTCAAGATTCCGTGGCTTTTTTTGTAACTTTGGTGTTACTTATGCTATCTACGCAGCTGTGTTCGCACTTCTTGTGTTTATATTCTCGTAATGTCAGATCACAAGCTTGCGCCCGAGTATGATTCAGAGAAGAGTGTGCCGCTGGGGCATATCGATAAAGACGGTGTAGCTGTGGGAGTGGGAGATGCGGACGACTACAAGACTGCGGCAGCGCAAGAGGCTGTAACGACCGGGGAAGAAGGTAGAGGGCTATATATGGACCTAGACAAGGGGCTAGTGGGATGGGACGACGAGAATGACCTGACGAATCCTTTGTATGAGGCTCGAATGCTTTACGTAAATATTCCAACCTAACCAAAAGATTGCAGAAATTGGAGTTGGGGCAGAAGATGGCGCCTAATGGGCCTCGTAGCCGTCATGTCGACACTGAGGTAAATACACTCGAGCTTACTATATCTAGAATCTTGCTAAAAGTCATACTCCTCCAGCCCAATGTCCTCCTCCATCTGCGCCCCCGGCACCTCTCTCACTCTCAAAGAATTCAATGTAACCTCTAACACCATCGGATCCCTCATGATTTCCATCTTCGTACTCGGCTACGCCATCGGCCCCCTCTTCCTCGCTCCCCTGTCTGAGATGTACGGCCGTGTCATCGTCGTGAATATCTCCAGTACCTTCTTTACCGCCTTCATGCTCGGCTGCAGCTTTGCACCTAACATGCCGAGTTTGATTATCATGAGATTGCTAGCGGGAATTGGTGGGTCGGCAGTCATGACGATTGTGCCGGCGGTTGTGGGGGATTGCTTTCCGTACCATAAGAGAGCGATGGCGAGTGCGATTGTGATTGGGACGCCGACTTTGGCGCCGATTGGTGAGTTAGGCTCGAGATGAGAGTTTGGCAATTTGAAGCTAATGGATTACAGTTGGACCTATTGCAGGAGGGTTTATCTCGGAGCAATTGGGCTGGCGATGGGTATGCGAGCACTCTCTATGGCCAACCGGTATCTTTGCTGATTTGATTGAAGGCATACTGGATCTTGGTCATGGCCAGTGGTCCGTTCAATCTGCTCATGGTTTTCTTCATGGACGAGTCCAATCACGCGACGATCTTGCAACGGAAGACGGACCGGCTAAGAAAAGAGCTTGGAAGAGATGACCTGCATTCGCAACTCGAGATCAGGATGACCAGTCGGGAATTGCTGGCGAAGAGTATAGTTCGACCGATGAAGGTGATCAATTTCCTGTAACCTTTCAGGAGATGCAAGCTAAAATGTGATCCTCAGTTCCTCACCAGATCCCCAATCGTCTTTCTCATCAGCTTTTACGTTGCAGTCTGTTACGGGACTCTATGTGAGTACCCATTCCCCTTCGAAACAGGGAGACCTTAAACTGAGTATCTTGTAGATCTACTCTTCACCACCATTCCCATAGTCTTCGAAGAAAAATACGGCTGGTCCATCCAAATGACCGGGCTAGCCTACTTAGGACGTAAGCATCCCTTCAAATCTTGATTCTGTATAACTTATCTTTCATCCGCTAACACTCTTACAGTCGGCGTCGGCATGTTTGTAAGACCTCCCCCTTTCCCCAATTCCTTTTCCTCCCCACTAACAAACCCCCTCAGATCAATATCGCCACAATAATGCGCACAAACGACCGCACCGTCCTCCGCCTCCGCGCCGCCAACAACGGCATCTTCGAGCCCGAAATGCGCCTCTCCTCCGTAACTTACTACGCCATCTTCATGCCCATCGGGCTCTTCATCTACGGTTGGTGCGCCGAATACCGAACGCACTGGATACTACCCTGTCTCGCCTTCATCCCCTTCGGTTTCGGACTGCTCGGTATCTTCCTACCGTGTCAGACGTACATGGTTGATGCGTTCTTGACCACGTCGGCGAGCGCGGTGGCGGCGCTGGTGTGCTTTCGGAGTGCCTTTGGGGCTTTTTTGCCGCTGGCGGGGCCGCCGCTGTATGATAAGTTGGGGCTGGGGTGGGGGAATAGTGTGCTGGGGTTTTTGACGCTGGTGATGACGCCGATTCCGTGGGTGTTTTTTAGGTATGGGGGGAGAGTGAGGAGGAGGTGGCCTGTGGAGCTTTGAGGGAGGGGATGAGATGGGATGGGGAAGATAGAAATGGACGATGATAGAAATGGACAAAGGAAAATATAGAAACATAGATATACATAGGTGAAACTGGGTTTGGGTGCTTGTGAGCAGCCTGTGATACGTTTTCAGGTGCGGAATGAATCGTTTCTATGGCTAGGTAATCTCACGACATGTCCACACAGACTGTCCACCTCGCCTGGAAAAATGTGAACAAAAGTATCGATTCGAACCGCGTAGACCTAAGATTGGTAGACGCCGCGTGGTTATGAGCCCACCGTGTGAGTCCACCGCGTACTTACATAGCGTATGCACCTTGTCGTTAGTAATGTTAACAAAAGTAACGAATCGAACCGCACCGACATCTGGTTTGATATAATACATGTCGTTGAGAGATGCTATGAGTGAAGATATTTCAATTTTCAGGTCCTGCATCGTCTCTACCCTCACCAAACTCCAACTCCATATTACACCACTCCCCCTATGAACTCCACCTCAAAAACCCAAACGCACAATTCAACACGACCCCCATCACAACCGCAACCTGCCGCCTCCTCGTCCACACCCCCTCCTCCCGCATCCCCCAAACCCCAGCCGCCAGCGGCCAAAAGAACCCCGTCAAATACCCAAACAGCATATCATCCAGTCCCCCATCGTCGACTCCAAACCCAGCTCCCCACCCCGTCTCTCCCTCCGTCGTCGCCGTCGCCGTCGCCGCAGTCGTGTCGCCCGCCGGCGCCTCATGCGCACTCGAGTCTAGCCACCTATCCTCCAGCGCGCGCAACGCCGCGCCCGAGGGCATGTTATCCGGGGTATGTGTGAACGAGATATTCGTAAGAAACTGGCTACGCAAGCTCGCGATCTCCGTAGACGTGAAACCGGCTGATAGTAGTCTATCAAAGCCTTGCGGTGCGGCCGTTGTGGCAGCGCTGTCCCTTCGTCCACCCGTCGCGCTGCTCGTACTGCCTGTCGCGCCATGTTTTGTAGTTTTAGACAGCTGTTTCGCGAGTGAGGTCTCAGATGTCAGGGCGGAAGAGGCTTCGGCGGCGAGGTCGGCGGGCGAGAGGGCGTCGCCGAGGGAGCAGTGGATGTAGAGTCGTGGTGAGTTGTCCGGGGGCTCGGGGAGGTCGCGGACGGGCTCTTTGCCCTTGCCTTTGCCTTGGCTGGAGTCATTGTAGACAGTAGAGCGGGGAGGAGGTGGTGGAGGGAGGCGGAGGGAGAGGGATAAGGGCGCGGTGTCTGCGAGGACCTTGCCGGTGTAGATGAGGCGGAGGCGGCTGGAGGCGTGAGCGGGTGGGAGATGGGTGCGGATGAGGCGCTTGAGGGAGAGGGTTGTGAGAGTTCGTGGCGAGGAGATGCTGAGCGGGAGGTCGGGTATAGAGGCCGTGAAGCGGATTATCAGGTAGAGGATTTGGTCGGGGAGGGGGGTGGTCATGGTTGCGGAGGTGCTGTGGTTCGAGGATCGGAGGTTTGGTGATAGCCCCGGAGATACTATGGCGTGGGGAGGATTATAGATGATGGATAAGCACTATTACTATGCATTGCAAGCTTCGCGTGTTGTGACCAAGCCCACTGGCCATTATTATACAGAGGATGAACGATGTCGAGAGGAATGGCCCCTGCGGAACATTCACCTTACTTGCATGTGGTCTGGGGAAAGCTCGGTCCTTCCTGCGATTAGATCCTCGATATATAAGCACCCTAACTGCTAGCTAGACATACTAGACATATGAACCGTCATAGCAGCTCATCAGGCCATATCAATTGTTAACCTCATACTACTCTTGATCGTCTCCTCTAAATCAGTTGCAAAGTTCTCCTCACCATCTCACTTATCAAGGCGAATCTCATCGGACAACATGGGCATCGTTCATATCGTGCTCTTCGAATTCAAGCCGACCACAAGTCATGCAGAGATTGAACATGTATGCAGCAGTGTCTGATTTGAACTCGAGTCTCATATCTAAATGTATTACAGACTTGCGAACAATTTCTAGCACTTGGAGAGAAATGTATCCACCCAACCACCAAGAAACCATACGTGAAGTCGGTCAAAGGCGGTAGGGACAACAGTCCTGAAGGACACCAAGTAGTTGCAACCCCTTTCATTCTGATTTCTTGAGGACATATGCTAATGGTATCTTTCTAGGGCGGATTCAGCCACGGTTTCGTTGTGGAGTTTGAAAGTGAGGAAGACCGGAAGTACTATTTAGAGAGTGACCCAAGCCACCTGCAATTCACGAAGGACGTTGGCCCAATCATTCAAAATGTCCGAGTTGTAGATTTCGAACCAGGAAAGTTTTAGTCTGTGGAAATACATTAGCACCCAGTAGTTTTCAGAGGAATCATGGGTATCATTTGCAATCTAATAATAGTAATCATCTCCGCCTGCTTCTGCTTAGTATTAATACAATGAATTGAACATGGCTCAGTTGGCCAATAATGATAGAACAGGGTTCATCCCGATGCTAATGCGTAAACGCCGTGCCATGCAATGCCATATGTGCATAAGATTTGCACAAAGACTGGGTCGTGGCAGCTAATCTATCCGACACTGAATGATTCCCCGCAACCGCACTGTTCAGCTATTCAATTGTTAGCATCGCTCTTAGTAGTTCACTGGTCTTCTGCTTACTGATATTCGGGTTCTTGAAAACAAAACGAGCACTGAGCTTGTCCTCAACCCAGTCCATCTCACTCCCAATGATATTGATCAGAGCCTTATTATCAATCAAGACCTTCACTCCATCCTGCTCCACCTGTTCATCAAGCTTCGAGGGCTTGTCAACGTATTCTAGGTGGTACGCCAGTCCGGAGCAGCCTTTCGCCTTCGTCCCTATCCGGATAAGTTTCGGCTCTGGCTGATCCAAAAGCCCTTTGAGATGTGACACAGCCGTCTTTGAGATCTTTATTGTTGCTTTCCGCGCCGCAAAGTTATACCGCCGTGGTTTCGCTCCGGCTGGCTTGAGTGTTTGCGCTGGCTGGCTCTTCTGCGCCTCACCCTCTGGAAGGCTAAAATTTGATGTCCGCTCTACATTTGCGATCCCCGCACTTGATCGCTGCTCTGTGGGTTGTGGTGTCCAGGCGTGGCTAACCTCGGATGCGCGCCCAGCGATGGAGGTATCCGGAACTCCCAAATTGCGGGGTGGCAACGACTCTGGTTGTAATGAGGATGGGTGGTAGGCACTTGCTGTTTGCAGTCGTCTTTTCGATGATTGCCGGAAGGGTCTAAAAGAGGAAAATGTGCGGAGGCATCGAGGACATTGTCGTGGAGCGGAAGTCTGAGCGGCGAAATGTAGGAATGAGGTAGCAGCGGAGCTTATCGGCCGTGCGGTTCGAGGGAGAAACATGTTGACAAGTGCGTACAGACTGACAAGACTGACGCAGGTCAACGAGGGGTGTAGGCTGTTCAGGCGTAGATATTGGGGTATGAGAGATGTTCGATGGCGATGGTGTTGAGCCGCTTTCAAAGCCGAACGTCATACTAATCAAGTGCTTCCGATTGGTCACAATCTTCACGTGATATTGGTCTTGGCATGCGGCTCTTCCCGAGGTCGGACCTCCGCATCTCCTTCCCATCGTTCTACGTATCATCAACTACATCCTGGAATCTCATCGAGTGATAAGCTTTCAAGTGATGAACCTGCATTGTGTAGGTAGAATTAGGGGATATTCTATTAACGGCCAAGGAGTTCTCAGCGTACTCACCGTCGTTCAAGACTATCGTCCATTTTCAAGTGTCACTCTATATTATTTTCCCCAAATCTTAACAGAACCCAGAGTAATAGAAAAAGAGACTCGTTCGCTCATACAGCTAAATAAGGATGATGCTTAAACTGTAGTAATGATCTAGAGACGACGTCTTAATATAGTCTCTTGCCAAAGGAAAAAGCGACTTTGAGATCGGCCTTGCAAACGCTAAGCTATCGATATGATTAGTGCAAGGTTGCTTCTATTATGGCATATGAGGCTGAGTATGCCTGGTGTCCGTGATACCGGTGAGGATGAGGAGGCTTGGTAACAAGGGCAAGCGACAAACCCACCTCAAGCCGGGAATACCGCCGATATTCTTAAAGGCATTAACCTTATTCGAACCTAATCTCTTTCGATCGCTCTCTCTCCTTTCTAAGTCAGTGAAGCTGGTCCGCCAAGAGTCAAGAGTCTTCTATAAAACCAGTCATTTAGCTACCGGTCCATCCCGTCCTTGCTAAGGTATAAAACACTTCAAACCCCTCTCCACAATTCTTTCATATTCATTCCCACACCCACTCTACCAATCTCAACCTCAATTCCCCCGCAATAGCCTTTCATAACCCCTCTTCCAATCACCCCATCTTCCATCTCACGCGCTACAAGCCTCACGCGTCATTCGGCCCTGCTCTCATAATGGGCTGTATGGATCTCTGGTTGAGATGTCTCGGACATCATGAAAGCCCAGGCGAGAAAAACGCTCGTCTACGACGCGAGGCCCGAGAGCACTGGGCCGCAACCGACGGCGGCGGGACGACGGGAGGAACGGGAGGGACCGGACCCGCTGGAGGGGCTGGAGTGTACCTAGGGGACGACTGTGATGCACATCATGGGCATCATCATCACCATGGAGGCGGCGATAGTGGGGGCTATTCAGGCGGAGGAGATGGAGGAGGTGGGGGAGATAGTGGAGGTGGTGGGGATAGTGGTGGGGGTGGAGGGGGGTGATTGGGGCGGGGATGAGTTTATGTATAGATATCTTTAAAACTCAATACTTTACCCCAACGCCTCCCAATCCTAAATCATTTACACATAATCTCACATCCCATCCCCTATCCTTATTGCCCCCCTGACTCCCTGAAACTCGCAGCATCATGATCAACACTCCACTGGATCTTCTTCGTAATAATCATTCGCCTGCTATCATTGCTCTGTAAGCTCGCCCGTTCCTCGTCTCCCTCTAGCGTACCCGATGCCACATGCCGGATATCCACCTCCTGCGTGACACGTTCTGGGCGGAGTTTGAGGGGGGGACCGCTCCCCGTCGCCCCTAGCGCAGACACGGGCGAGTCGGAGCAGCTGCCCAGCCGCGCGCCGCCATCCGCATTTTTAGAGGAGAGAGAGGCCATTGCAAATGACGCGTGGGAGCGGGAGTGGGCGTGCGAGTTCGAGGCCGAGCTTGCGAACTGGCCGACGCCGCCGGGGCCTATTTGGTAGTGGGTGCTGAAGCTCTTCGCGAAGGGGCGCAGGAAGGGCCCGAGGCCGGAGATTGTGCTGGCCATGATCGCGTAGCCGAGATGCCATTGGGTGGTTACGCAGGCATAGGAGGCGACAAGGGAGGGGTTGGGGGAGTGGAAGGTGGCGTGGATGTAGTTTAGGCGAACGGCGGCGGCAGCGATCACGGGCAGACGCGCGCTGAAGGCCGTGATGACAGTGAGTTTGGACGTGGTGGGCATGTTTAGTCTGGCGACGAGGAAGACGGAGATGGAGAAGATGGCGAGTTCGGTGGTTATGTCTATGGCGCCGATGACTTGCCAGCGGATGAACTTTAGGGACGAGTGAGCAAATTGACGTCTGGGAGTAATGGGAGTGCCGGAAGGATGGACGGATCTTACCATGTTTCCGCACTGAGAAGCGCCATCGGTCCAGATATTGAGGGGATTGCAATGCACGGATATCAAGATCACGGAGAGGATGAACCAGAATGTCGAAACACCCAAGGTCGCCCACGAGGCCCAGGCATGGCTGCGGTTTGGCGAGAGGCGTAGGTATAGGAACAAAATTGCGCCTTTTGAGAGAAGAAGCATAAAAACATAGAAAATCTGGGACACGAAGTCGGCCTGGTGGAAGTTAGATACGAGAATGTGTGATATATTGTGACGAACTTGGAAGGGTGAGGTTGAGATAGTGTTGGGGAAGAAGCAAACAAGAGGCCGCATCGTGGTTCGCGAGTTGACTCGCGTGGGGATCAAGATCGATCGTCTGATCCACGACATACCTTGCCGATCGCCCTCAGGTTCGATGCAGAGAGGGACACCAACGAGTTGCCGTAGCCATGGTCTACTTGATGGAACACTACGCCTGACTGTACCGTGTCGAAAACCTGTATGCATCAATAACGTGATTATTTTTCTATGGGCCAGAATTTGCTCACTGTTGCAGCGACCTCTCCCTCTACAATACACTCACCATGGCCCTCCAGCCGCCACGGCAGACGCTACAAGCGCATGCATCAGCGCAGGGCTACGGCCTAGCAAAATACCGTAGTAAACCAGACAGAGTGGACATACGAGCATACCTCCAGGACGCATGCCGACAGCTCCGCCGCCAGCACCGCCTATTTCTGTAGTCCCTCGTCCAGCTCCTGTCGCTCGGAATGCCTATCAGTCGACAGCTACACCGGTTGATCTTTCTCGTACTGATCCAGCCCTTCTTAGGCCTACAGCTGCACCTACGGCAGCACCTACGGCAGCACCTACGGCAGCACCTACGGCAGCACCTACGGCAGTACCTACGGCAGCACCTATAGCAGCGCATACAGCAGCGCATACAGCAGCACCTACGGCTACACCTACGGCTACACCTACGGCTGCACCTACGGCTGCACCTGCAGCTAAGAAGCGCGGCCAGCCGCCTGGTGCAAAGGATAAGGTACCACGGAAAAAAGCACGAGCTCAGAGGCGCTCAGCCTATGCCTCAGCCTCAGCCTCAGCCTCATCCTCAAGCAGTGAGGCTTAGCCGAGAGGAGCTTCTACGTCAGCTTGCGGCGTATGATAAGGAAATTGAGGGATATATTGACCAGGGTGAAGAGTAGGTGCAGGCGGCAATGCTAGAAGGCCAGGCTCGATGCAGAGGAGCCGTAATAAGGTAAGGTTTTAACAGGTTTGGCATGCTGTTAGGCACGTAGGCACTTCTAGAATAGAATTCTATTCTATACTTATACTTAGAGCTTGTATATAAGCTCGTACATAAGCTTATATATAAGCTTATGCGTGAGGCTATATAAAATAGGTATAGCTATACAGCCTCTCCATTTTATATAGCATCACATACGGCCTCGCGTATAGCATCACGTGTAGAGAGACGTAAAGGTGAATGCCCGGAGGAAGCTCCGGGCTCTCCGTGCCAATCAGAAAGTGGTAAAGCGCCAAGACGGGGGGTGGTGTGTACGTGGAGTGAAAAAGGGGTGTACGTCGAGTTAAAAGGGGGTGTATAGTTAGTGGCCCCCTAAAGATTCCTCTGAAAATACAACAGTTCTAACACTAACATAATATACCAGGTAAATCGGATTCTTATCTTTTGTATAATAGCTAATAGTTATTAAGGTGGACGCCCTAAGATAGACCTGGACAAGTACTAACTTAATTTAATCGGCCTCTTTGCTGAAGGCCTTACCTATAACCAGCTTATTATATACTGTGCAGAGTATTATAATATCTGAATCACGCAATGTTAAGGTTATTAAAACTGATAACAAATTATTACTTTCTACAACCAATCTTACGAGGCCTCTAGCACAGTTCCTAGAAGATAAAGGCATTATAATTAAAGCCTTACCACCGCATAATACCGCCCTAAATAGCACAGCAGAACAAGCCGGCTACAGGCTTATAGAGAAAGGCAGGGCAGCACGCCTGCATGCGAATCTGCCGGAATTAATATAGCCGGAAACATTGAAATTTGCAGTATACGCTAAGAACTGTACGCCTACAAAGCAGTTCGAATAGAAATCACTGTTCAAGGAACTACAACGCTGCCTAGGCCTATTAGCACGACCTAATATAGCGTATCTACGCGCATATAGCTGTAGGGCCTATCTGCTGATATATAACATTCCAAAGCTTAATAAAATGCAGCTATATGCGCACGTAGGGTACCTCGTTGGCTATAAAGCAACAAATATCTATTGCATCTGGATTCCTAGCGAACAGAAGGTCGTACAAATAACGGACGTCACTTTTAACAAAGAACTTTTCTATAAACCACGAACGCTAGATCTATCTGCTAGGCTACAACAACCTGCAGAGGAAATTCTTAAGTGCATTATTATACGGCCGCTGCGGCAAACGCTAGTTAGCAAGCTGGCAGAACTCGATGCTTAGGCAGATGATAAGGACAAAGACGACCCTCTCCTTGATCATATTACTGTACAACAACGCAGGCCTAGCACGCATAGCACGGCTAGCAGCACGGCTAGCACGCTGAGCATATATAGCACGCATAGCACGCATAGCACGCATAGAACGCCTAGTAGGCATGGCACGCCTAGCATAGTAGATGCGGCATCTACACGAGAGCCATCCTATATGGGCGATTCCGCACCAAAAGGGCCAACAGGGCATTCGCCTACCCCTGAGCCAGAGGACGATGCAACGCCATATACAGATGCTGCAACAAATGCAGAACCAGATATAGATGCAACACACGATGCAACACGCGATGCAGCGCCAGATGCTGCCCCAGATGCGGCCCCGGCGGCCCCGTATGCAGCAATAGCAGCCCCTGAGGCAGCCCCTGTTTCTCGTCCGAGACGGCAGCGAACACCCGTCACGTACAACATCAACAACCTCTTATCTTAATCGGTTAATCAACGGCCTAGACGACAAGGGGCAGGCCGTGGCAGCCACCACGATGTAGCTACGAATGCAATGCACGAATTGCTGCACAAACTACTGCACGAACCTGCTATGCATACGCACTACTATCAGGCCGCATTCGCAGCTACTAGCCAGCAACAACACCACAGCTACGGCCACTGCCTAGCTACGGCTATGGCCACGTTCTAGCTACGGCTATAGCCATGTTCTAGCATCTGCTACTGGCTAGCACTTGCTATCAAATTAACACTCAGGTTGAAATTGATGTGAACTCTGATTTCTATAGACGTCTAGCTAGTTGTATATATACTAGGGGAAGGAAGGGGGGCCACCCCCTGGGTGGCGCGCTAGTAAGTTCAGCTGAACACTGCACAGCTGAGTTTTCAGCTGGGCTCTCCACAGCTGAGATCTCAGCTGTGTTCTCTACAGCTGATGTTCGGAGTAGCTTTCTAGCATATGAGTTGTTGATCCTAGGTTGTAGTGCTGCAACCTGAGTTTAACTATTTCCTATCACTTCTCGTTCTCTTATACAGCTTATAGCTTTGCTACCGTTTCGCTACAATCTAGGGGGGTCTGGCAGCTTGTAACACGCCTCTATTCTCCCTTATTTCTCTCCCTTTCTCCTCTTTACGGAGTTGCACGATCTCCCTTACTATCCCTTGCTATTCCTTGCTATTAAGGGAGTCTTGTTACTCTATATAGTCCCTTATTACAATATTAATACAACTTATACTTTCCTTTACTAATCCTTTGCCCTTCCTACGCTAGCTGCCAGTTATAAGCCCAGCCTAAAGCTACAATCTATTATTGTATTCTCCTTCTCCTATATCTCCTAGCTAGGAAGTTATATGCCTTGCTACGTTGCCCCTATTAGCTGCTGCACGCGCTATCTGCTGTACACGCGCTATTTGCCGCACCTAAATCCATACAGGTATTATTAGTATATTAGTTACCGTTCCTTTAAACCTGGCTAATATAGATCTATTATAAGTCAAGCTGCTATCCACAACCAAGGTCATCCTAGCATCAGGACCTAACTGGAAATTGTGGATCAACCAGATCAAAACCCACGCGGAAAGCCTGCGCGTCTGGCAATACGTCGATCCCGATGCCACTACTCGTCTTCCCGTGAAGGCCGCGCCTATTAAGCCTACTATTCGGATGGCCACGGCTACGGCTAGCACGTACACGGCTAGCACGGCCACAGCAGATGCTAGCGCCACGGAGAACGAACCTGACATTACCGAGCTCAGCAATAAGCAATACAAGAAGTACAACAGGCTGGTTAAGAAGTATACTATGGAGGAAAAGGCCTACAAAAAGCATATTACAGCCCTGTTCTCCGTACAAACAAGAATCAGCGAATCTGTAGTAGTAGCCCTGCAGCACTACTATGTAGGCAAGCCCGTATTTAAGTGGCTAGCTATTCTCAAAGCAGCCATAGCACCATCAGACCAGAATAGCAAGCTACAATTTCTCGTGCTTTTGGCGGTCTAGTGCCTTCGTGAAGCCGTCTGCAATTATCGCGGCTGTAGGTATCCATTTGATTTCAATCTCTTGCCGTTGTACTTGCTGGCGCAGCCAGAGATGATGAATGTCAACGTGCTTAAGCTTGGTTTGTAGCTGCGGGCCAGCTCATTTGAGTTGTTGCACTTTTCACGTTATTAGACCACCGTATCTAGCCCTCCAGCCACGCTTCCGTTGCATGAAGTGGCGGTCCAATTCACCTTCTGAGGTAACCCGGAGAGCTATGTGGCAGGTGCAGATGCTCGGCTTACAGGCTTTTTTTTTTCTTACAGCAGTGCTAGGTAAGCGTACAGGATGCGCCGCTGAACAGGCAGTCATGGAATGAAATCTCGGTTGGATTGAAGGCCTGCCACTTTATAGTCAGGGAACTTCACCAGCACTGGCCTGGAAGGGATCGCGTTGAAAACGCCTCTTAGTCAAAAAGAAACCGCTTCAGCACCCCCCCCCAGCTTCGGGCCACGGCGCCATGCACTCTTTTGCAGGCCAAGTTGTTCTACACATGCCGAAGCCGAGCACGACGTTAATCAACATGCACGATAAAGTTTGCTAGCGCCGGAGCACCAGCGGCTAGAGTGTCAGAATCGCGGCGGGCGCAATGGCAGCAGAGGGTCGTCTTCGAACGGCACTGGACCGACCCAATTGCAGCATCAACCCACAATTCTTCGCCTCTGCTCGCCGCCGGCGGGTCGTTCCAGTGGCTTTCCATGCAGGGGAAGCTGCTAAGACGATTGGCTGGACCCCCCGTCCAAAGCTCGAGGTCCGTCGTTACGCAATTGTTACTTAGTAGGCCACGTGCGACAGGCTCGTACCACGAGCGACCGATGGATACCATGAATTGCCTCCCGCGAGGAGCCCGGCAGCCATAGCAGTGGGTGCATAGCCCTTGTCAGGACCAGCGCGGACCCTTCCCGCCAGTTCATTCTTCAGACCCGTCCTTTCATTTCTCGCTTTTATCTCCATCGATTTCCATATACCTTCTCACGCTGGTCTCCTACGGCTCGTGTTTGTCTACTTGCCTGTCATGGCTACATCTTCGTTTTCAGATGCTGGCTCTCATGAGCTCCAGAAACCCTATCACGAGACTACTGTCTCCGCTCTTCCCAATCAGCATGTTGGCGAAGAAGTGGACGATGACTACCATGACTTCAACAGAGGCTATACCCGTAATGACCAGGTTGATATGGGCCGTATGGGAAAGGCCCAGGAGCTGAGGGTGATTACCATCCGCGCTCTGATACATTCGACATTCGCTGATCTATGTTAGAGAAACTATCGTCCACTGTCTGCAATAGCCTTCACAGTGATTCTTCAAGGAACGTGGGAAGTCTTGGTGACATGAGTGCATCGTTCATCGCCCTGTTATTACTATATCTCGTCAAAGATATCCGCCTTACTTCCTTGCCACTGCTTGTGGTGCCTGAGGGTATTTCTGATTTCTGAATCATACGGAAGTCCTGCATTTTGAATACTAGGTAAACTCTTGAGGTCGCCCCCAACCACTGGCGGAGTGTACACAGGTTGGAGAGGTATGGTCAGTCGCCCTGGGTTTCTGGTAATGCTACGAGGCTCCCTAAACAATGGTAGAAAAGTGTGCGGATATCTATGAACGCGCACTGTAGCATTAGCTGAGCATACGCTGATGGGATATTAGTGCTACTACCCAAGGTCTCACTGATAGTGGGGTCGCCGGTTTAATTTGGTCCTTCATCTGGACCTTTGTTGGTTTCAGTTTCGTTATGGCTTCATTGGCCGAGATGGCTTCAATGGCTCCGTAGGTGCTTCAGAGACCCCGCCCATACGATCATTTGCTGAAGTATATAGAACCTCCGGTGGCCAGTATCACTGGGTGTCTGAATTCGCGCCTCCTCGATACCAGAAGATCATGAGCTATTTCATTGGTAAATTAACCTCTGCGTTCCACACCAACCCAAGGAAGCCCCCTAATGTTACTCAGGATGGATGTCAACTCTATCATGGCAGGCAGGAACTGCCTCTGGCCCATTCCTAGTTGGAAATCTGATTCAGTCTTGTGCCATTGTCATGTATCTGAGGTAAGTTTATTCGGAAACTTATAACACCTATGATACTAACGCACATAGTTACTCACCCACAAATTATCAAGGTGGCTGTCCCTAGCCCCACTCCTCGCGAAATCCCGTTAACCCAAGTACAGGCACTTTGATGGTCATTGCTGTCACTGTAATTGTGTGGGCACTGAACGTTTATGGCACCAAAACTATGCCTCTTGTTCAAAATATTATGCTAGTAGTCTATGTCTGTGGATTTTTGGCCATCATTATCGTATTATGGGTACTTGCACCGCGCAACAGCGCCAAAACAACTTTTACTCAGTTCACCAATGAGGGCGGCTGGTCAACCATGGGTTTGAGCCTGATGGTTGGACAGATCAGTGCCATTTACGCCTGCATTTGTATATGTCTTTTCCAGCACAATCCCCATGTGCTTACTACTAACCATCACCCAGGCTCTAACGCTGCAGCTTATATGTCCGAAGAGATAAAATACGCCGGGATGACCGTCCCCAGGTAAGCCTCAATCTTCCACCAGCCTTTGATTATGTGCAACTCAGCTCACTAACACTCAACTCTCCTTAGGGCTATAGTATCAGCTTATCTCCTCAACGGAGCTCTCGGTCTGGTCTTCCTCATCTCGTACATGTTCATGATGACACGCCGCTCTGAGCAACCCGACCTACTACCCCCATATCTGGGTAAGCCCCCCCCGGTGTACCTAGCCCCTAAACCCCTCTAATCCCTTATATTAGGTCTTCCGCCAAGCCGTCTCTTCCGGCAGCGTTGCAGCCCTCAACGTAATTCTAACTGTACTCATTTTCGCCGGCACCGTCTCCTTCAACCTGTCCACATCCCGCCAAACCTGGGCCTTCGCGCGCGACCACGGCCTCCCCTTCAGCGCCTGGATCGGCCACGTCTCGCCCATACTCCAAGTTCCCGCCAACGCCGTGACGGTCACATCCGCCATCACAATCGCCCTCTCGCTCATCAACATCAGCTCCGACGTCGCCTTCAACGCCATCATCTCCCTCAACGTCGTCTCGCTCATGATCACGCACATCTTCAGCATCGGCTGCGTGCTGTACCGCCGCAGCCGACATCCCGAGCTGCTGCCCAAGTGCCAGTGGAGCTTGGGGCGGTGAGGTGTGCCGGTGAACATTGGCGGGTTCCGGTACAGTTTGCATGCGTTCTTTTGGTGCTTTTGGCCAAATGCGACGCCGGTCACGGCGGTGGACTTTAATTGGGCGGTTGTGATGTTTGTGGGGTTGGCGGGGATTGCGGCGGTGGATTATGTGATTAGGGCGAGGCATGTGTATAAAGGGCCTGTGGTGTTGGTTGAGGGGTGGAAGGGGGAGTAGGATAGGAAAAGAGGAAAGGAAAGGAGGAGGCGATTTGATGTGTATTAGCATATAGCGGCATTGAGAGTACTGGTCGCAGTTCATACATTCGCTGCTAAACTACGATGCTTCAAGTGGCTTTTGAGAGTGACGGGTGGGTATAACTAAAGTCAGTTGAGAGTCACGTGATATATGCTCCTGACTCTCCTTCTGATGCAAGGATGCGCAGGACTAAAAGTTGAGACAGAAAGAGAAAAATCAAACACGAGAGCGCTCCCTAGCTAAAGATAATGAGTTGGCTATTTAGTCTTCTTTTGAGAGTCATGAGGTGGGCGGGATCCCTAAAAAAATAATGGACTGCCTCGGTAGAATAGGCAAACGAACAACGATGGCTAAGTGTTGTTTTGTTAGAGTAGAGATGTTCGAGGTAACTCCCCCTCAGGTTTAGGCCACCTTCTGCTGAATATCTATCACTCCTGGATCATTGACAAGAGGTTATAGACTTGTGGAGAAATCCAAGGATGGCGCTAGGTAACAAGATAAAAAATCCCTCGGAACTATAGACGAAATCGCATGTTGGACTAATTATCTTCTGCTTCCTTAAGAATGCCAGCTACTTCTGCATCGTTATAATGCTCTGCCCAGAAGTGTGGTGTTTTCCCTTTGCTATCCAATTTCAACGGATCGGCTCCTTGCTCTAACAAGTACTTGACGACGTCTTTGTTGCCAGATTCCGCGGCTCGGTGAAGTGCTGTCCCCGGCCAAATGGCTCACGCTCCGAATACACCGTCGGTTCCTTTTCATACTTGACTTCATTGATTGGTGCACCTCGCTGAATAACCCGACGAAGCACATGCAGAGCATCGGGTTTCTTCCTGATGACGGCCAATTGGAGTAGCTGGCCACGGCAAGCATCTCCTCCTCGAGAGAACACATAGTCTATAAGTTCCAGAGGAGCCTGGTATATGGCTAGAGACATGGGGGTGAAGTCCCACGCGCAACGGGCATTGGGATCGGCACCATGGTTGAGAAGCTACTCCACCATTTCTCTATCCGAGGTACATAGAGGTTTGCTTAGAAACCGTCAGCGGAATCAAAATCAGATTATAGATCAGAACGCTTAAAGCATACCTCAATATAGGGAGTTCATTCCGTAGCCGCGGTCGGTTTATATCCCATCCATACTGAAGGAACAGCTCCAAGACTTCCCAGGCTCGCCCACGCACAGCACCCTCAGCCACGATATGTGGGTCTGCAACATTCTCATCAAGCAGGAATCGCACCATTTCGATGTTCTGCTTCTGAATGGCTATGAAAAGCGAGTTGCACAACCGCTTTGGATGGGGCGTGTGTTGCTCAGGACACGGCCGAGAGTCATGTAGGAGCCGCTGAACTTGCTTTTTGACTTCCTCGAGATCTCCCTTACAAGCGGCCTGATAACATAGATCGACTTCTTCAGGCCTGAAAAAGGGGGCTCCGAGTTCCATCGACGGTGCTGCGGGTGTCTGCATGTTGGTAATGTAAGGTTGACATAGATTTCAAGTGAAATGATCATATATCGTGTGCTATTCTTTATTTATTAGAGCTACGTCCAACTCTATTGTAGAATACATGAACGTATGACGATAACTGTGAAGGTCAGAATGTAGTGTATGAAAGTCTAGATTCTGACTCCGCAATCTACTTTCTGACGCAAAGCCTGACTCGCGCGCCTCGACTATGTCAACTCCACCCATTTCTCTCCTATGACGCGACCTGTCCACCGCCCACCATCGTGCTAGGATGTCGAACCACCTCAATGAAAGAGGGAAGCGCTGTTTCTGGATTTGTAATCCCTTTCTTTCCCTCCCACCATAGAACGATATAAGGCCATTACTCTCCCATCTCCCGGAATAATTAACCACCACCCCCTCCAAAGCCTCAACACCACACCCCACCGCCCGCCATGCCTCAAGAAACCAAGCAATGGCTCCTCGCCTCCGAACCCGTCGCCGACACCATCCTCTCCGGCCCCGACGCCACCTTCAAGCTCGTCACGACCACTCTCCCAGACCTCAATGATAACCAGGTCCTTGTCCACACGACCTACCTCTCCAACGACCCCGCCCAACGCGGCTGGATCCAGCGCGGCCAAGACCCCGCCCGCAGCTACACGCCCCCCGTCGCCGTCAACACCCCGATGCGCTCCTACGGCGTCGCCGAGGTCGTCGAGTCCACCGCCTCCAATCTGCCCAAAGGCACACTGGTCATAGCGACGACGAACTGGTCCGAGTACGCCGTGCTCGACGCCGCGGAATGCCGTGTGCTGGAAGTCGGCGAGGGGATAAAACCCACCCACTTCCTCGGCGCGCTGGGCGGGACCGGGCTGACGGCGTACTACGGGCTGCTCGACATCGCGCGGGCAACAAAGGAGGACGCGGTGGTGGTGAGCGGGGCGGCCGGCGCGACGGGGAGCATGGTGGTGCAGATCGCGAAGCACATCGTGGGATGCAAGCGGGTGATTGGCATCGCGGGGACGGACGAGAAGTGTCGGTGGGTGGAGTCGCTCGGCGCGGATGTGTGTGTGAACTACAAGGCGGCCAGTTTCAAGGAGGATTTATGGGCGGCTACGGAGGGGTTTGTGGAGGTGTATTTTGATAATGTCGGGGGCGAGATTCTGGATTTGATGCTGAAGCGGTTGAAGAAGGAGGGGAGGGTCGCAGCGTGTGGGAGCATTGCGAATTATAATGCGGGGGATAAGGCGGCAGGGTTGAAGAATTGGTTTGAGATCACGAAGAATAGGCTAGAGATTAAGGGGTTCATTGTCACAGATGCAGTAGTGGCAGGAAAAAAGGGCGCGATGTTGAAGGCGTTAACTGACGCGGTTAAGGAGGGGAAGATTAAGTTGGGCGAGGAGATCGAGACAGTCGTGCCGACAAAGTTTGAGGATATCCCGAAGACATGGGTTTTGCTGTTTAGTGGCGGTAACCAGGGGAAGTTGGTCACGCAGCTTGTTTAGGCTGTTTGGTTCTTACTTCTTCTCCCGCCTACTTTCGTCTGCTCCTTTCACAGCACACTTCTTTACTGCATCAATCGAGTATTCATCATCAACGCCTCTATCAATCAACTATTTATCAGCACTTCTATCAGTTTTGCATCCATCAGCGTCCATGAAGACTTCCATGAGTTGAGCATCTATCAAGTCTTCCGATAAGATCAGAGTCCATTGGGGGCTGCCGGGGGGAATGTTGGGTCTCACCTTAATATTATCTACGCGACCATTCTGGAAAAAGGATGTTGACTGGAAGACGGCCATGATTGCAATTGGATGTGTTGCCTCAGCCGCACTCCTTCTCGACGGCTTGGCGTATGACAAGGCTGAAACCAATTCAGCTATGGTCCAGATGATAGCAGCAACTGGGGTTCCGCATTTCGTACAGCCTTCTCCCATGGTTCTCGCCGCGTCCAGAGCCGAAGCAGTCTACACTGCCTTAAAAGGCCTATTTCGAGGCCTGCGGGCATGCTAGGTTCCATTCTTAGGGCCCTTTATCACAAGTAAACTTACCTCTAATAGAAACCAGCTGTCACATTTTGCAACAAGCTACCGCCAGCTCCAGACTTATCGAAGCTGCGCTGCAGTATGTTGCGCCAAGTTGCTGCTGGCTGTGGACTGACTTGGCGCAGCTACTTTCGCGGGGAATGTGATGACTGTACACGCAGCATGGTTGACCAATCCTTGCCAAGATGCTTCAAAGCGCTGGGGAAAGGTTCTCGCGTTTGTTAGTCCTCTGTCCTAAAGTGCCCAGGTGTGGCTTGCATGTTGTGTGCTACATACCTCGCAAAAACAAACGCCCGAAAGTTATTAACGTACCCTGCGGGTGAGCTGCCCATGCGGGCGAGCTGCCCAGTCCGTGCACCACTAGAAATTCAATAATCTAACCTTAAATAACTCTACAACCACCTAATAAAAAGTTATACAAATTTAATGTATTATTCTTATATATATAAATACTTAGTATATAGAATATAGAGTCTATCCTTATAGTAGTTAGCTCCTAAGAACTCGGACCTGGAAAGCCAAACACTTAAAGACGACATCATCAGGGCCAACGCGATAATCAACCCAGGCCTAGTTATCGAGAAGATGACGTGGAAGAACAAGAAGGGCATTAAGACTGCGCGGGAGGACCCAGGCCGACACGCCAGCTCAATCATTGCCAGCGTGCGCACGGAAGCAATGGCAGACGAAGCTATCACAAAGGGATTTGCAATAAGTGGACAATTGCTGACAGCCTCAAGATACGAAGCAGGCTTTGTAGCCGCACAGTGCTTCAGATGCCAGGGCTACGGGCACGTTGCAAGACACTGCAAGAAGGACATCCGATGTGCAGTATGCGCAGGGGAACACGACACAAGACAATGCACGGCAACAGACACTAAGAAGTGCGCCAACTGCAAGAGAAACCACCCGGCATACAGTGCCGAATGCAGCGTAAGGAAAGGGGCCCAGCTACGGGCTACGTTAAAGAGGTGGGCGACGCCACACCGATACAACACCAACAAGGGGCCGAGCTTGTACACGCCCCAGGCCCCGCTGGGGGTGTGTACAACCTCAACCCAGTCCAGGAAGAGGAGAGCTGCTGACGACAACGCACGCGAAGGCAGCACAGAACTAGGGCCAGCGCCAACAGCACTAAAGAGAGTAGGACGACCGAAGATGTTTGAGCATCCTAATAAGGACCCAAGCCAGCCGAAGATTAACAGAATAATGCAGACTGCTTGTTCAACACAGCAATCTTCCTATCTAACGCCTTCTTAGATACTGCATACTTCTCGCTTTGCATTGCCATCCTTACAGCCTTTAACCTAGTTAACTTAATCGACAATATACGGAGATATAGATGGACTCTTACAACTTAAAACTATTACCTAAGTGCCGTCCTTATAGGAAGATAATATAAGCCAGTAACTACGCGCTAAAACAGGTGCAGTAAATGCCGCAGATACTATAGACATAGTTTAATATTAGAATAACCTAGTATACTTACTATTATATAGTATAATATTAATAAGAGCCGCAAGACCTAGAAAGAGTTCCTGGAAAAAGCAGAGAAAGCCTAGCCTTAACTGCTAGTGCTAGTAATATAAAAGCTATAGAAGAATATATAGTAATAAAAGTATATAATACTCTATATAAAGTCCTATTACCTTTTATATAGAGGAAGCCTATATATAAAAATATATATATATATTAATAAGAACCTTAATATTAACTAGTAGTTAGTAGATATAACGGGTCGTCTTTTTTATACCTTCTAAGTGTTATATACTAAGGCAGGGTATAGGTTAAGTCGTTGTTAGGGTGCAATAGTCTTTAAAAGGTAAGGTAAAATCAATCTTAGGTATAAAACGGGGTTGTTACTTCCAATAGGTAGTATTAAAGTCTTAAGTTAAATATAAAGTTCCTATCTATAAAAAGAAGCGTCCTTATATACGAAAGCTTTATCCTAAAAAACCTATATACTTGTTGTTGCTTATTCGATTCCTAACGAGCACGCTCACCGTCGCTCGTTCGATTCCTAGCGAGCACGCTCATCGTCGCTCGTTCGATTCCTAGCGAGCACCCACGTGACCTCTTATCCCGTGCTGTTCCTATTCTTAGATCGTTCCTATCCACCAGCAGTCCGTGGGGGAATCCAGGATCCCTATGCGTCCCACACGTGACCCTTATAGTCCCGTAACTTAGTCCTGTATAATTAGTCTTATCTACTTGCTTATCTCCGCGAGTGCCTCTGCGCTCGGGTGGTTCGTATTGCGGGTTGTAATAGTAGAGTACTACTTACTAGACCTTATTACCCTTTTTCTCTATACTAGTAGAAAGGACATCTAAATTTATAATATCTATAACCCGAAACTAAATAGAATTATAGCTGTACTACCCCTACTGCTAAATAATAATAACGTAGAGCACGTTTTTATAGGTAATATAAACCTATATTACCTATTATAGAAAGGAATATAAGTAATAAATATAGAGAAGTAAGTAGAAAAGCTTATCCGTATTATAATAGAAGCAGGAATAGACCTAGCTATAGAGAAAAGTATAGAAATATAGGTAAAAGGAATATTATAGTCTATAATTAACCTTATATTTATAATAAAATAGCTAATAAAATAAACTACTTTTTATATAGTATAAAAGAAATAGAACTATAATTTAGATTACCGCCCTATATTATTATTATTATTAAATTCTATTACGCTGGTGTAGCTCCTGTTAGGGTTTATACAGCTGTTCTATTTAGGCTAGTTTATAAGAAGAAACCGTTTGCTGCTATATAGCGTTCGGATAAAAACCCCGTCTTCTGCAGTATATAGCGCTAAGCGCTTTTTTTGTTATTATATAGCTATTAGGAATATATAGTAGATCTATTATATCTACCACGGAATAAGCTATTATAATGCGTTTTCCTAAATCTATCCGGGTTTTACAGTCGTCCTCCTAGGCGCGGGTTAAGTTAATTCCGGAGTAGTAAGCTGGTTTAGGATTAGCGTAAGGGCACGCGTGCTGTTATTTCGCACGCGTGCCCTTTATTAAGGCGTTGGTTCTTAAATTAAATAATATATATAGGGGTAGTACTATATAGGCTGCGATATATATAAAGGCTGCGGTATATAGGTAGATATAGCTATTAGGTAAGTGCGTAATATAGGCGGCGTAGTATATATTATATATATAGTATATATAGTAAAAGTATAGAAAAGAACTATAGAGCTATTAAACAGGCTGTTACAACCCGTAATACGAACAACCCGAGCGCAGAGGCACTCGCGGAGACAAGCAAGCAGATAAGACTGATAACACAGAACCAGGTCACAGGACCAAGAGGGTCACGTGTAGGACGCATAGGGATCCTGGATTCCCCCACGGACTGCTGGTGGATGGGAACGATCTAAGAATGGGACATCACGAGAACAGGGTCACGTGATGGCTCGCCAGGCTCGCAACGGGAAGTAAGCATAGAGCCATGCGAGCGCTCGTCGAGCTCGAGACGCTCGAGGACTATGAGCCCGTAGAGCCATATGAGCAAGAGGTTTTCTTAGGAC
>NW_022985446.1:1645800-1675696 GCF_010093595.1 Mytilinidion resinicola | reverse complement strand
AAAACAACAGGTGAACCCTGTCCAGCTGAGAAGTGAACCCTGTACAGCTGAGACGCGTAGACAGACGTGCGTAGGAGCATTCTAACTGGCTGCCATACTCCTTGCCTTTGCCTACCCCCCACACACAATCCGGTCGCAATCACGCCCACAGCCAGAGATGAAAGACGGCTGGTGGTATGTTTGTGGGCTAGCTGACTATGTTTGTGGGCCATTTAGATATATTTGTAGGCGTGCGTGGGGTTCATGCAGGAGCATGAGCCATGGATGCAGAGCTAGAGAAAATATGGGCGTGGCACACATCTTTCACACTAGGAGGAAGTACACCGATTGCGCTACGAACAACGCCCGCAACCACCGAGTCTTGGATACTTCATTGGCATCTTCCCTTCTTTGCTGGCTTCAACCGCCCATCCGAAACTCGGAACACCATGTGAAGTGCAAATTGGGCTGCCTTTTGACTGCCTGGCTACGTGCTAGCTGGGCCACTCCTTACGGTGGTGTTGAGCGAGCAATAGTGGAGCTGCGGACTATCATATTTGTGTGCCCATGCCCTTTTGAATTAAGAGGAACGCACTCTTAAGGCATTTTTCGGAATTTCAGACACATCTACTCGCCTCAGCTACCAACTGTAAGAGATGTAAGCGTGCTTCACATAGCACTTGCACGTCGAGAGGACTCTTAACTACGATTTCAATAACATTGACCACAAGTCCTCTCAACGTGTGCTACGTGAAGCACGCTTACGTCTCTTACAATCGAGACGTCGGGCGTATGCCGATTGGCACCCATAATTCAACAATTTTTTCAAACCCACACGGCTGCGCCCTGCAAAAGCATCACCAGCGTGTTGAAATAGCAATCTCCGCGCCCACCAAAACCTACGTATCCTAGGATGCTATCTTACGATTAGAGACAGCTCCTCAACGATCGGTTTGGCGTTGGGGGTGTGAGGGCGGACGCGAAGCACACGGCCCGTGTCCATAGATGTTAGGCCTTGCGACTATGGTGTCTAGGAGCTCTCTGTGCATCTGGACCTCCTTCCTGACTCTTACTCGATGGTTGCAGCTTGCGTGAAAAAAGACGCGTCAAACTTACCGCGCAGCAGCTCCACAACTACGGCGGTCGCCCACAGGCGGCTTTTGGGGTCCCGCGAGCCTGCGTAACGCGTGTGCGGCGAGGCCTTATTACATTGTATCAACAGGGCCCGATTAAAAACTCTAGCGTTGATGAGTAAGCAACCTAAGCGAGCGCGTCCGCCAGGTATAAGGATCTCGTCGCTCATCCACAAACTTCCTTTCCTCATCCTAGTGCAAGGTTTGTCCTCCCCTCCCCATCCTTTCCACAATCAATCACTAACAATCATCACAGGGCGTTATCTGTACCAGTGAGGACTCATCCGAGGTCAGATTTTTGCTTGTTGGAAACTACAACAGACCAGCTTCTGTTGGTCTTCGGATCGGCAGGGAATTTTTGGAAAAACAAACTCGAGTGAGATATTTCCTCAACCTTTTATCTTTTCATTGAACTACTCAGCTTGTCTGGGTACTCGAGGAAGAGGTCTGGTGTTGTGGTCACAACCTGAGCTGCAAGTTCTTATGTAAGAAATATTTGTAAGCTTTGTCTGCTGTATGACGGGCTGTAGTTGCCTCTTCTAGTTGCTACATGCTTTGAAGCTGCGTTGCCGTTGCTCCACTTGTCTTTATTGTGGTTTTTAGGGCGGGCTTGATGGCGCACGCGAAGTCTCTGCGGCGACAGCGCGACCGCGCCTGTTATTTGGCAGCGCGATTGTGTATCATAAATCTAGCTACGTATGTGGGCCTCCTTTTTGATCATTCCTCAATAGTTACAGCCTGTTGTGAGAGAGGTCGTGTCAAGCATGCAGCGGGGCAGCTCCAAAATGGCGGCGGCGGCCCGCAAACGGCTTTTGAAGTCCCGCGAGCCTTGCGCGGAGCGCCTGCGGCGAAGCGTCAGAATGTCTTTAAAAGGCTGAATAAGAGGACCCTATATGTATGCGGAGGGTTCATTGGATTGGTATTGGGCGCGCAGTGGCTGTGGCTCTCCACGCTCTCTCCTCGCCGCAATTGTCGTGAAGTGAGTCTGGTGGCCTCCCCACAAATTCCGGACCACTCTTTGCAAATTCTGGTCACCACCACCTTGAAAATCACCTCACAAGAAACAGACTTGGCTGGCCCCATCGGCGTATGCGTTTTCCTACTTGCGGGCTCCGCACAACATCGCGCAGATATCACAACATTCAAATCGACCTCAAACACTGCCTGACAATGCCACGCCGGCGACATTGACCATACTCCGACTTGCCCATCTTCTAGCTGGCGAGTACGAGTCGTTCGACATATCGTAGCCGTAGAATATCTTGGCAGGGAACGCGGATGACAGAAGGATACAACCTGTTGGAAGGCCGCCGCAGGTCCGCTCAGACAGTCTCCTTCGCGGAGCTACCATCGACACCTCCTACACCATGCGTACATCCGCGATCCGGGCCAAGATTTGGGTACAGTCCGCCATCCTACGATTAGGTCGGCGTAGCCAAATAGCCATAACGCCTCTCCGTATCTCTGGGTGTCGACAACCAGTACTGACAGTGGTAGCTCCCCTCTTGTCCGCCATAGCGAACGGTGTCGGACGTGAGCACCAGCCTGTCTTTCTACCTTTACTTCCGGGTCGACACCTTACGAAAATCAACGGCAGCTCTCCGGACCACCGAGACCTCCGACAACGCATTCCTGTATTGTCCTTCGCCAGGTCCTCTTTCAAGATTTCCTCCAAGTGCCTCAGATCTCGACCGCGCCTCATCCCACCGCAATAGCTGTCTGAGGAGCATGCACGGAAGAGCTATCCAAATCCTTGGAACAAAGCCTTTGTCAGAGTCTCCGTCGAGCCTTCAAAGACTGCTTCAACTTCGAAAACGCCGAATCCCTCCGCAACCACTGCACACTCTGCAAAAGCCTCGGCGTCACCCGCCATCCTCGACGAAAAACGCATGCGCGTAGGGCTTGCTTAAGCCCATTTTGAGCAGGCGCTGGATTTTCTTACGCCTGTTCAAGGAAATCCGACCTTCATTCTACAACTTCGCTGGCCCAGCCAAGCAAGTACAACCTCTCTCTGCCTCTCTAGGAATCGAAAACCTACACTCACAGTCGTAGCGCCCCTGTTGTCCGCAAAAGCCCACAACGCCAAGCGCGGAGGCGATCTTATTCTTCCACCTCGTCGGCCGCGTCTTTCGAGCGTTCTGATGCTGGAGGTATCTGCGCGGGGCGCCGTCGCCATCACAACAATCGAATAAGTCTCATAAAGCCACATCTGCGACGCTGAATATCTTTCGACTTGGCTCTTGCCCTACATCTCCGGCTTGCGAGAACAGATCTTCTGGCACGGTGTAGCCGTGGAAGAGGATCAGACCATAGAAGTTGATAAGACGAGCCGTGCTGCTGGAAAGCCGCCAGCGATTCATTGAAACAGCTCACCTCGAGAAGTTGGCATCGACAACCGCTTATAGGAGGTGGACATTCACGACCCGGTGCAACATGTGGGTGCCACCCGTCGTCCTACAACCGATTTGGCGTAGTCATATATGCACATCCACACTCTGCATCTCTTATTGCCGAACAACAGCATTGACCATCGCAGCTGCGCTCTAGGCCGCCAAGGCCAACGGCGTCGAACGTAGGGATAAGCCCATTCTTCTACCATTCTTTCCGAACTAGCATCTTACAAAGATCAAATACCACTAGCGCCGAGACACAGGACCACGAGATCCTTAGAGCGGCGGTCCTCCGCTGGAACCTCAATCAAGATTTCCACCGAGTACGTCGATTTCGACCCCGCCTTATCCGACCACGATGGCCGCCCAGGGAACATACGGAGGAGAGTTACCGGGAATCTTGAGGGAGCCATATAGCTATCAACGAGTACTTTGATCTCAACGGCCCCAAATCACACTGCGGTCGCCGTCCAGTCTGCAAAGGCCGCGACGTCACCCGCCACATCCTTGACATAGGTAATGGTTGCGTGAGAAATTGCATAGCTTCCGGTTGAGTGTGGGCCGGAGCCTGCTGGCGCTAGTACGAGAGAATTGATGCATAAATCTGTTAATGTATGTAGGGCTTGCCGACGATGTGATGTCTAACCTTACGACAGTGCACTTGTAGCTCTTGGTGTATCTGGTCCGAGTTCATCCTCGCCGCAGAACAGTTGAGGATTGAAGAACTACCGATATTCATATCTCCAAAGATACCACCAAGATGGAAGGCTTTGCGTCAACCGCTACAGCAGGACCTTCAGAGCCCGCGGCGTATCAGACTGCCACGGACGCCACCAGAGCTTCCTCCCTTCATCCGAATGCTCGTGTCGCCGTACTTAGAGGAGCCGCCCTTCTAGGGGAACCCGTGTTCGATGACCTTGAACCAGAAGCACGACGGCGGCTCGCGACGGCATCCAGCAAGACGAGCGTCCCTCCATCACGAGGCGAAACACTTACAGCCACACGGAAGGATACACAAAGGGCTAGACTGATCGTCGATGAAGACCAGCGTTCGAAGAAGGACAAGTCGCAATTGTGCACTCCGTTGAATGCTTTCAGGGCTCCAATCAGAGTCCTATTGACGGGAACCCCTCGGGATAGCGCCACAGAATTACTCAACCTCTTACAGTTCCTCGACGACACGGACAAGGCTGTGGAGCTAGGAAGAGTACGCTGAAATGACAAACGAGAACATCAAGAGTTTGCACGATCTTATCCGTCCTTACATCTTGCGTCGAACCAAAGCTCAAGTTTTGACCTTCCTTCCGCCTGTGGGGCAGACGGAGTCTTGTGACTGCTAGCGTAAAACTAGGAAAGTGGGAAGTCGTTAGAATTGAACATGATTTTTTGCTGAAGTAAATGAGTGCGCTTATTTACGTGATAAAAAGGAGAGTAGCGTGATGCCCAATGTATATTTGAACGGAAATTGAGGCCATAACTACGAGCTCTGTGCAACCGGATGTCTCTACACTTTCGGGGAATGTAGATGCCGAGGTTGAGAATGAGGCCGCATCTATAGATCTAGATGACCTGCACGGCCAATTCTGAGACCGAAACCGCGCCAGCTGTCATCTTGTTCCCGAATTACCTGAAGGCGCTGCTGGCGTCTGTGAGAGAAGGAAGTATGTTCACGCTCACAAGAACAAGGACGCTTTGCACAAGCTGTGTGTACGGCTCGTGCAGAACCCTTCTCTTAGATAGCATCAGTCAACACAATTCCAACATGCACGCAACACACAAGACTTGAATTTTGTGACACCATCGCTCTGGAGAAAGACGCCGAGGGCTCGATGCCATTCGCAGAGGACGACGAACTGCTGTCCCGTGACTGGCAAATCTATCAAGCCACGCCGAGCGAGGCAACCAGCGGAGAGTCGGCGCTCTTCAGCCACATCGCTCCACAATTGCCCGTGCACTGTTGCCTGCGCCGGACCTAGTTGACGCCGGGTAGTGGACCTGATTAAAACTCTTAGCGTTGATGACTAAATGATGAGTAAGTAGCTAAGCGAGCCTTCGTCGTTGCCTATAAATTCTTGCCAGACAGCGGACACCTTTGCAACTCAACCTCCTTGCCCAGCTGTAAGTAACCATCCTTTCATCACTTCCTCAGAATATCACTAACTGTCTTCCAGAACTGCAAGCGTCCCACCTGTACCGCGGTATGTCAGTCCGGGAAGCTCCCACAGCTTAGCTGTGCCGGCATTCAGGGCTAGTGGGGCGCTGAGGCGCGAGGGCGCAGGGCTTGGGGGAAAAGTCTTTGGAAACCGTCCCCTGGCCGCTGGGCTTGCCTATGTCAGGGGACACAGTGTCGCTCGTATTGCACTACTTCGGGCTGACGCGACCTTTTTTTTTCATTGATTAACTCAGCTTGTCTGGGTGATTGAAGAAGAAACTTCTCGTGCATCTGCTCGCTGTTCATATCACTGCCCACAGGTGGATTGAGGAGTTGGTTGACCTTGACGATAATGGTGGGTACGTTGGTGACTTCAAGTACGCTGGTGTGTCTTGCGAGAGGGGCACTCAGGCAGGCAGCTGTCCCCAGCCGCGACGAGTATCTCCTACGTGCGGATGTAGACCTGCCCGCGCCTGCGTCTGTCTATTCTCTCGTCCTGGCCGGCCGCCCCTCGCGAGCCGTTGTAGTTGTGGTGTGTTGCACTCCGTAGGCAGCCCGCTGGAGGATCTCGCGCCGCACTGCCGTTTCCACGGAAATGTGCGAAGCTGGAGACGGTACCCGGCAACAACATCGCCCCGCTATGCAGCGCAAGCTGTCATGTTTGACCTGCCCCGAGAGCTAGACCTATCACCTCCTTCGTCTTCTTCCGCCTCTCCTTCTCCAACCTCTCCCTCTCCCTCTCCCCGTACCCTCCGCAGGTTTGGTGGAGAGCCGAGCAGCCAGTTCGCAGAGCTTGCAATCATCTTCGACGCGTTCCTCCTTCCACGGCTCGTGGGCTCTTGTAGCCTCCCCGAGTATTCCGCAACTTAGACAAGCCCAAACCATGGTGGGGGAGCAAGCATAAAATCCCGTGGCAGAGGACTGGAAGACGAAGCTCGAGGCCGAGGTCTGAGGAGAAGGTCAGGACAAACATGGCGCCGTTCTTCCCATCGGAACAAGCTGACGAGGTGTGTGTCAGTCTCGAGACCATCATTAGCGGCGACAACGCGCTGAAGCCTGGAACTATCCCGATCGCCGCTTTCTGGACTCCAAGGCCCTCACGACTACCCGCGGTGTTGCTCCATAGCCCGCTGAGCCCGGCCGAGCTCTCACGTTGTCGTTCAGAGAGCGCCCAGCTGCGCGCCCGCCCAGCGCTGTCCGCTCACCGCCAGATCTCCCGTGTCGCTCGCCCGTTCAGCCTGCGGAGCGCCGCTACTGATGACGATGATGGCTAAAAAAATCCGTGGTGGCCGGACGACGACACTGTTCCTCCGCTGCTTCTGACCCTCCGCTGGCTCCCCCTTGTTCTCAAGAGCATGTACGATGTGGAAGAGGCTCAAGAGCTAAGATATCAACCCAAAATCGTCCCAAGTGCCAGATCCAGCAATCCCTCAACCGCAGATGACGGAATGGGAGCAGAATACCCAGGGTCACATCCTAGTGAACGATGCGTTGTGGGCTACAATTCTCCGGGGGTTGGTGCAGCATCTGAACGTCCGGAACGTTCTGAGTCTCGGTGTAACCTGTCACGCACAAGCCGATCTTGCAGAAGCTGCTGACTGCTCGCTGGAACAAAGATGGGAAGCGGAGCGGATACGTCAGGGATTCGAAGCTTTTCCTCTGGAAGATAGGGCTCCATGATGCCCTCATCGCCTTGGACAGGAATGGCCAGCCGGCGGAGACGGAGGATATGAAGAGCAAGAGCTCGCAGGGCAAAGCAGCCAATAAAGAGGGGAGAACGAGGCACATGGAAAACAGAGCCCAGCGAGGAGGTCAAAGGACTGTGGCAGGAGAATCATAGTATCGTCATTCACGTCGAAATCGATTCGGTGTTGACCCCCGGCGATACCCATGTTCACTTCCGCTCTATTCTGGCGGAGAAAATGTAATGGACGGTTATGATGCTTGCTTCCTCGGAAGCTGGAGGATTACCGTGGTGGGAGAGGGAAGGCCAGTGGGCTGGCGGCGTTGTTGGGTTTTTGGAGGAGGCGGAGGAATAATGGAATGTGTTGGATCATAGCAATCACCCACGGCATTCAATACTACTAGCAAACAGAGCGATTTCATGTACATAATGTCGCGTCCTACCAATGTTCAGATGCTACGGCCTGCAAATTAAGAGGTAATGAGCCCGGTTTCAACGCTGCCCTGAGCCTTAGGTCGTCCACCTGTTCCTGCATGGTATCAACAGCAGATCCTTTCATCCATCATCAAACGCTTTCTTAGATGCTTTCCTTCGATGCATTCGGCCGCCATCAGCACAGGATGTAAGCCATCAGCACAGGATGTAAGCCATCATCACAGGATGTGAGCCATCCTCACAAGATATCAGCTATCATCGTCGGACGCCTGTCCATTCATCCACCATCACCGTACGATGTTTCTCTCAGCCATCGCATGCGGCTTCTATCATCACCGCAGGATGCTACTTCTCTTAGCTATTGCACGCTGCTCCTGTCGTCCACCATAGGATGTCGCTCCTTTCATTTATCAGTTATCTACCATGCCGTGCGGCAACTTATACGGCCCTTATCATCATTAGCTTCACGATGCTTCTTTGCGGATTCCCGCCATCATTTCTCGCTGTATGTGCTTAAGGGGGGCTGTTAGATTATAACAATCACCAACAGCAATCAATGCTAGTAGCAAACCGGATGCTGTTATGTACATAATGTCGCGTCCTACTAAAATTTAGATACTACGGCCTGCAAATTAACAGAATGGCATCGGCACACGGCTATGGCGATTGTGAATGGGTGGAACGAGTCACTGGTTCTGCATTCATGATATAGTGCGTTCAGATCTCATAAATTTAAGCTGAAGGTTGGAAATGGGAGTATCTTCAGTCCCACCTCCATCTGAGCTCCGTAAAACGTACTCGGCTAAAACGGACTGAAGTTTCATGAGCATAAAATCCAACGCTAAGATTCTCTATGACATTTATTCCTGTTTGATAATGTGGATAAGATGTCAAAGCCATTCATGACGATACCCGCCTCAAGGAAATTTTCTTTGTGTTGAGAGTGATTTGATCAACCCAGCAAACTGAGACCGTTCTCCAGCGCAATCTAGACAGTACAAAGGAGCGATAGAAACTCCTGCACCCTATTCGAGCTTGTGAACAAAAGCATTCAGCAAGATGGTGACGCCGCTGAGGAGTTCTTCGGCTGCCGCAGAAATTTGCGCAGCCCATGTGCTCAGCAGGCTCAATTTACGTCTGGCACTGCTCCAGCATTACTTTTCAGTACATTTTACCAGCATCCTAAGTCGCAGACCTTTTAGAATAAAGGTGAAGGCGATCCAACATGCAACTATGTGCCCAATTACGCCTAATCGTGCAGAATAGACGGCCAGTGCCAAGACTGTCCTTCATCTACACCCGCCCCACTTGTGATAGCTTTCCTCCACCGTCCGACAGCCTCACAGCTTCCAAAGCGCACAAAGCCATCATCACCAACTGCGCCGCTACAATGTCTGGCTCTGGAGCCCCTGCCCCGTCCCGCGAGCCCTCTCCTGTACGATCTTGCTCTCCTTGGGGTCGCTGTGTCCCGATCGGGACATGCAAACCAGCCATTCATAGAGATTTGAAGGACAACTGCTAACAAAACTCGCAGCCTCTCGCCGATGCTGCCCGTGCCCTCGAGCGCGCCCTCGCCGCCAACTTCTTCCGGCAGGACGTCTCGGACGAGACCTTTGGCCGCCTGGCGACGGCCGCCACCAGGGCCAGGCTGGGCTCTTTTGCCTATGCCCTGGACCCTGCGTAAGCTCCACCTGCTAGTTATCAAAGAAGATCTTCTACTGACGAGGCTATAGGTGGCCCGGTCGTGGTCCCTCCGGCGCGCTGTGAGTACAATCCTCCTTCTGGCTGACAAAGAGGGTGATCACTAACAGCGAATACAGGCTCCCCCCGGCCCCGACCCGCCCAGCGTAAGCCTACCCCAGCCCAACTACGAGAAGAAGAGCAATAACTGATATATCCAGCCCTGCGCCGCCTGTCCCTCCGGCCCCGACCTCTCCACCTTCATCGCCGGCTGGAGCGCCTCGTAGGAGGCTCCACTCCCCGCCACCACCGGCCAGGTACGCACTCACGCGGGGCCCTACAACAAACACGTAACACTTGTTGATGTTCACGCAGCTCGCCGCCTCCGCCGATGCCTCCTCTGCCGGCTGGGCTGTACGTACTGCCCAATCCAGCTCTGAACCCACACACCTTTGACTGACTTCTTGACGTAGCCGGACCCCCCGGACCGTGCGGGTCGTCTCGCGGTCCAGGGATGCGCTCCTCCTCCGGGGCTACGGGTACGTCCGCCTTCAAATCGCCCCAAAAGCCCTACAACCTTGACTAACAACCCACCAAGCCCAGCTCCCCCGGCCGTGCTCCGCCGCGTCGCTGCTGTGCCCATCATGTAAGCCCCCCTAAATCAGCTCCTCTCTACAAGCCTTTTGCTAATGCTGTTAGCCGGGTGACGCCACCCACCCCGGAGCCCGCGCAGGGCCCGCCCTCCTCCCCGCCTCCCCGTGCTCCCGGCCGCAGCTCTTCGTAGCCAGCGCTTCAAGCCCGCGGCGGCGTGTCCGGGTGGCCTTTGTGCCTGAAGGGGGCCGCTGTCGGGTGCGGGCACTGGCTGCAAGAGCTGGCTGGGGGTACTGGGCGTATGGGAGGTTGCGGTGTGGTCTGTAAGGCGCTCGGAGCGACGCGACCTGGACCTCATGATGGCTGGCGTGCCGAGACGTGGTGTTGGGGGTTGCTTTGTAAGTTGTTCACTGGATATGTGGTGAGGGAGCATGCTAATCTGGGGCGCAGTTTTGTGGCTTTGTCGGGTGTTTGGCGGGGTTGGGGGGTTTCTGCGGGTGCAGTTGCGGAGAAGACGGCGTGCCCTGCCGGCTGAAATGAAGCTCGTTCCTGTCTGCTTTTGATGAGAGTCTGATGTGAGACGTGAATTTGATTGTTGACTACTGATGAGCGAGATCTAGGGTACTGAAAGAAGCTGGCTGCAGAGCAGCTGTCAACGCTTGGGATGGCTCAACAGATGAATTGACAGCAGTATACGATGTAAAGATCGCACCCGCGAGATTGGACCACCCCAGAAAAGAGCTTAGGAGCACGATGGTGACAGCGGTTAGAGTAGCTCAGTAGTGAAATGAGAAAAATGGACGATGTCAGGTTCGCTACCTCGAAAATCTGACGACGGCTTGAAACCGGGAGGATGCACCAGCTTGGCGCCGTCGGGAGTGGCTTGACTGACGGCAAAATAGGAAGACACAATGCACGACCACCTACCTCATGTATCTAACGTCCCATTTCAACGCCTATTGATAGGCCAGGAAAAATCGGCTGGAGTGGCTCAACATACTGATGAAAAGCAGTGAGCCATGTCAGACTCACCGAGCCGAGAACTAGATGACGCCGAAAAGGAGCATGGGCGACAAAGATACGACCGCCAGGGGTGGAATTGCACTGAAAATGAAATCGTAAGCAATGTAAAGGTAAGGACCCCAGAATCTTGACCTACGTTCTAGGAGCTTGCTTACAAGCAAGACAGCCGTGGCAGGAGTGGAATAGCTCACGGAAAAAAAGCAGTCCATGATGTCAAAGGGAACAACCTCGAAATTGCACAGCCTCTCCGAGGCGCCAATACGAAGGAATATGGCACCGTCTGGAGCGGAAACGTGGAGGACGGGCCGTGAGAACATGATGTAGAGGCCAAGCCCATACGAATCTGATCGCATCCCGGACGATGACTTTGGGAGGTTCGAAGACACTCACCGGCTACTTTACTAGCAGCGTGTACGATGTTAGAGCCCCATCATGATGAATTGAAGGCATCGACATAGGCTCACAGGAGCGTAGATGGCACCGCCGGAGGTGGCCCGCCCAAGAAAATGAACGCCGCCTACCATGTCAAGCTCGTCACGCCAAAAATCGACTCCTTGCTCGATGGATCCGTTTCACAAGCGCAAGGCTCCCGCGCCTTTTCTCTGCGCAAGCAGAAACCATGGAAGAGATCAAGGAAGCCAATTCAGCCACACCTGACACCTCAATAACGCCTTTGAAAGTGGGCTGTAGTACCCCAAGTCGGATTTTCGAGCCCGCCTTCTAGGAGTCTTGATTCGAGCAGCTCGACTTATTACATGTTAATAACTGCTCGGGAGAAAGGTTATGGGGTTCTCCAACCATCTCAAATGCGCCGACGAACCACCACTCTGATTTGGAGTGTCGCGACCTTATCATCGTAGGGATGGTCCAGAATCCACAACGTTCCACCCCCGACGGCGGCAAGTACGTCCCAATTTGGCGTTTTCCTGTTTCTGAATCATCTTTTATAGCTTTTTGAACGCCAGTGGGTTGTTGGCGCCGCCAGGAGTGGAACGACTTTTCTTCTTGATATCCTATGGAGTGTGAAGGTAGATGAATGAAAACGAGGACGCAGGATGGATTAAAGAAGCCGGGTATAAAGATTCAATGAGAAGAGGAGAATTGGAAGGGTCGGCAAATGGAGATGAAGCAGCAGTCATCAGTCAACAAGACGTCTGCGTTGCCCATATCTTCTCGTCATCAGGGACGTCTTCCCCGAAGCGCCCGCCGCCGGATCCCTCTCCTTTGGCCCTCTCCTCGCCCGCACGATTGTCGCCAGCTCTTCTATGCCAATACCCTTATCTCTCGCGCTGGCATTGCCTGCAGCCTCTGCGCCGCAAACACTGCGTCGTCGCCGGCCTAGGCAAGTCTAGGTGCAGTCTCCATCGCCGGGGCCGCTCCGTCGCGCCTGGCTTGGACGGGGCCTTGATATATCGATATTGCCTGACGCTTCCACCAGCAGCCCCTTCGGCCAGCATTTCGAGTCCCGCCTGGCCAGCCTGAGCCGGGGCCTGGCAAGGCACATCCGCTGCTTCGGACGAGGTGCCACAATACTGCAGGCCCAAGCCAATGTCGTGTCCATCCTCCTCAAAACTGCAGCTATTATGCTCAGCACATCGGCCGGCTCCGCTACGCCTTCCACAAAGACCGCCGAACTCGACATGAAGCTCTTGATCCTACCTGAAGCCGCGAGGCCGGAGGCCATCACAGCGACCGTCGGCTAGTGGATAAGCAAGTACCGTGCGAGTCTATTAGCCGTACGATCCAAGCAATCCGAATTCGGCGCTGTCAGCGAGAACAACATGAGCATTGGGGTGGCGGAGAATAAACGAGTTAGGGTACTGCACGGGTGTTGTTGGACGGTAGACTGCTGGTTGCTGCTTAGCGAGCTGCACGATGCGCTATCCATCTGCTCTGCTGATGCATTTAGCCTGAGACGGGGCCTGAAAGCCCGGGTTCCCAACGGCGGTTTTTTATCAATCATTGTAAGAGATTTACGACGGCCATTTACCTTGCGAGGCGAATTTGAACTGACGACGAAACCGGAGTAGAAGGATGATAGAGGTGTCTGAGGTGTACCTGCAGCACTTTTCCAATTGAGATGGATAGCATTGATGATGACCTAGTAATCGGAGCTTTGGAAAAGAGATGAGCAACAGACTTCGCAAAATCACTAGGGTGGCGGCAATTTCCTGAACTAAGATGGCAGCCCTGTGACTTCAGGACGGCGGGTTGAAGGCACTTTGACTACTTGGAATGAGGCGGACATGAACCGAGATGAGAATGACATGCACCATGACGGAAACCTCTCAATGAAGCCGATTGAAGAAGAGAGTCTAAGAGCGGTGCGACTAAGGAAGAGATATCAATGATGCATTTACCATACCATAATTTCAAGAGGAATTTCGAGCACCTACTTGGTCTCGTATTCTTACCGTCAAGCTCTTACCCTCGGTCGTCAAAGATTGTCTTCCAATGGAAACGCTGTTTCGCCATACAAAGTACACCATCCCAGAGGCCTATGCTCGGCAGTTGAAAGCACAATAACGCTGCCTAGAAGCGTCTCCACTACTTATCGTCCCACTGCATCGTTTCACAGTCAGTAGAGGACGTTCTATAGCTCTGGGGCGATGACGAACGAAGAACCAGAGACGTATCGATGGATCGAAGGCTCCTCCGTGTCTCGTCGCTCCCGGAGGTCCCGGCGCCGCGCTCAACTCGTGGCACGATGCGTCTGTCCACCGCTATACTCGCTATTGCGCCAACAGTTCTCATGGAGAGTGCCTTGACGGAATCGATGTCGTTGATGGATGAAGAATGGCGGTAGTAGCGATAATGTTGAGTGTTGACGTTGGAATTTTAGACGGAAGCGACATCCGGCCCCACAGCGCCGACATGGGACGGAACCGAGCCAGCGCCGATGCTTATTTGGACGACATGTCCTCATCTAGCTATCCGATACAGTCAACGTATAGGATATTTTATTTGGTATCAAAAGTTCGTGAATATGCCGCCTCTGTTTCACATGAATTTTTAGGTTATCAGCCTTCACACTACATAATCGATTTGCAGGAGGTAAAGCCCAGGCCATAGCACAAGGCTCTGAGAGCGATCGCAGCAGCATGGCGAACTTGAGAAAAAGGGTTACAAGTGGAATGCATTGAATGAAAACCTTGCGTTTTCCCTATATCGCAGTGCCGCTGCAGCGTTGCCATAGTATATACTCTCAAATCCTAGGTTCATTTCCCAATGACGGGTTTTGCGAGTCTATGTATCATGCAGTTGTTTAGGAAATTTGATAGGATTCGACTGTAGTGGTCAAGCTCGCACTCGAGACCCTCAAAATGAAACCGCTTTGATTGCGGTGGTGCAGAAATTCTCAAATCTCAGCGAAAAGCATCCCGAGTTTATTGAAAGCAGGAGCAGACGAGTAAAAAGAGCCGAAAACTCAAACATAGATAGTTGGAATTAGCACGTTACTAGGCCGTAAGCTTGGGTGCAGAAATACCGCTTTTGGAAGCCAAGCACCACGTGCGGGAGCAGTCTCGTTAGTAGGAAGCCATTGAAACAAGGGAGAGCTCAACCTTCGCTTTATGAGAATCGTCACTGCGCCTAGATATTGCGAACCCCATGGAGCCAGCCTTATTGTTGGTAAACGCGTGTGTAAAGAATTATAGTCTGTCAGCACATCACCATGATTTGGGAACTGTCGACTCGCCGTAAGAAAAACGAAGTTCAGGATCCGCAAAGCCATGCAGATAAGCTCGGCCAAGGTCTCGATCGCGTTGCGAGAAGGCTCGTGCAAGTACACGCCTTTGGCAGAAATCCTCAGACGCGGTCTGAAAAAAGCTCAAGTGTGTGACGTTCTCAGTGTATTCCGGCCGCATTCTGTCCGCGTTCTGCTCTCGTTCTACTTGTATGTTGGTAAGCGTGGGTGGATATCACCGGGCTACCAAGAGCGACCTACGCCGCATCTTGGATTCCCGATTGCGCTGCGGGTGCAACTACATTTTGTAAAGTGAGGAGAACTTCTATGGAACGCGCTGACCACTTTTGAGGGTGTATGACGGGGGCGTGAAGGCACTGCAACCTGCATCTATGTCGCTGTGAGCTACATGACTAAACAGCGGGCAGCCAGGCTCAACAGCGGGCAGCCAGGCTCCGCAGCAGGAGCAAGGTTGGTGCGTGCGTTGAGGCCTGAAACTAATTGACGCCCCTCGTCAGGAGTATTGCACCAAGCTCCGGTGCGGCGAGTTCCGCGATCCCGGCCCACATCCCAATAGCTCAGACCCCGCACTGACTTATTTTGCAGGTATATAAAGGCCATAAGTTGGACTGTCTCCCGCCCTCACCCGTCCATGGTGAGGGTGGTTAAGAAAGAAACATCGCTAACATATATCATAGCTCACAACAAGAAGAGCCGGGTTCGACACCCGAAGCGGTATCCGCTGAGAGCCCTGAGGAGGGAAACATTTTTTTGCTCTTTTTTTCTATCTAGGTAGATCTATCTGTAGGCGTTGTGGTGTTTTGCTATTGATTTTTGAAGTTCTTGGGTGTTCGTGATCATTAGCTACGCGTAGAGGAACGCGCGGTGGTGTGGCGAGCTGGGGGGGCGGCTGAGCCGGGGGGTGGGCGTCTGCCACTTCAACACCATGGAGCCGTGGGGCGCCCTTAGACCCTTCACTCTATATTTTCTTTTAGGTATACATGCTATTATCTCGCGCTCGTGTGCTTCTTTAATCTCAAAGCCCCCTAGCAATCGCGAGCTGTGTTCTCCGCCGTCATATCGATGCGGCGGCTGCGTGAACACGGACTTCAACACCACAGCCCTCACCGCCATCACCGAATGAAACATACTCGCACACCACATGCAGAGTACCCAAATAGCCTATGCAGCCGCCTCCTTGTCTCCCGGCCACCCTCGACATTTGTGAACTCTAATTCGGTGCAGCGACCACGCGTCCCAAGAGCCTCCACCGGCGACACAAGAAGAGTAGGCTTTCAGCGTTCAGAAGCATCGTAAGAGAACTTGGTGCGAGCATCTTATGTGCTTCTGTACTCCTTGCAAAGTGCATATTAACCTCGGGACACTTGAAGCTCTAGACTCCACCGCCCGGCATCACGACCTTCCGTCCACCTTCGTCTAAGATATCACGCCCAGCTTCAGGGTTACCACCATTCTGATCCTACCCAGTCGCGAGAATATGAGGAGTATTTGCAGGAAGTCCTCTTCAACCCCTGCAGAGCAATGTGCCTGCTTCGATCCTCTCAATGACAACAATGTAACTGCCCAGGAAGAGCAGCCAACACATCCAACCTACAGCGCCGCCGACATCCTCCTGCTTCATTCTCTTCTCCTTCTTGACCCTTTGTCGACTTGATATCATCCTCTCTTTGCATTGCCGGGAGCCGATCACAACTACGACCTCAGCGCCAACGCCAACGCCGCCGACACCAGCAGGAAAGGCGCCCCTTCGCCCGCTGTCCGCCTCCCACCCAACATCATCAAGCGCATAACTCCGAGGACTGTATCTGAGCGCTCTGTTCACTTAGGCGCCCTACCAGAAACACAACTACGTCGCCGTACTCGGGTTGCAGCACTACAACCTAGGATCAGCAACTCATATGCCAGTAACGCATCAGGATGGCATGCTGATACAGGAGGAAGTAATAGGTAGTGCAACAGCAGTGCCGTAGCACGGTATCAGTACTGTATCATGTAACAGGATGTAACTAGCAACGCATCAAGAGATCCGCCACGTCAAGCCCCCGGGGGTGGCCCCCCTCCTTCCCCTAGTATATAAACAACGAGCTAGACATCTATAGGAATCAGAGTTCACATCAATTTCAACCTGAGTGCCGTCCTGTGGAACCAAGTCTCTCGCCATCGAGACTGTCGAGGACGCAGTTTGCAACTGCGTGTCTGGTAGAGATCTCCGAAGAATGATCATGCGCATCCTTCACATTACGCCGCGGACGACGAGGCAACCACCGATCTACGAACAGGTACCCCAGCACGACCTCCGCCGCCGCCGCCGCCGTCGCGGGAAGCGCGGGAACACTCGCTGCTTGCCATACGCCGCCGGCTTACGGCCAGCCTCATCAACAGCCCAACCTGGCGTATGAGCCGCGAGATGCAAGAGGACGTGGACGCATTTTGTGCCGACAGCGGAACAGCTGGATTGCGGTACGGCCAGATGATTCTGGTCATACAGATGTGGAGCATTGTCTGATATTGTTGACGTGCGAGTGGGACGCGAACCCGGCTCTGCGGTATCGGACCGCAGAGGGTGGTCTCTGGATTGAATTCGCAGAGGTACTAAAGGCGAAGGCGGCGATGGAGCAGTCTGGGGCGTTGTTGAGGAAGGATTGTAGGTGGAGTTTGAAAAGGATGTAGTGATGGGAGAACGGGAGGTGGATGGAGAGAATGGTGTTGATTCTGAGGGGAAAGAGAACGCTGAGGTGGATGGGTATAATGCGGATGGCGAGGAAACTGGGCAGGAGAAGGCTACGGTTGCGAGTGCTGAAGATGATCCTTTCATTGACTTCTAGGGGCTGGTGCTGAGGGTCTCGCAGCCGTTGGAGGGGACGAGAACTGCGATTCTGAAAAACTTCTGCATGTGCACGAACAGAGCCAACTATGGTAGTCTGCACGGCGATCATAACTCTCGACTTTGACTCATCAGCTAATAACCCCTAAACAACCATTCCCCCCGAATGTAGCCACCAGGCCCCAATGCCGCCAGCAACCTCTCCCCCAACAAACTCTCAGACGTTACGCCGCCTCGGCGCTGCCTGAACTTGACGACGACGAGGAACTGTGCTACATTAGTAAGTAGCTGGTGTACACAGCTCTGAGCATGACTTACACACATCGCTCCACTCCTGATCTTCCGGAGGGTCGTCCAGAGACGACCTCACGGTGATGGTTTCCCGCCACCCTAGGCCTGCACGGCCCAACGCCCCGCCCGCGGTGTCACAATTATAGTATTCAGCCTTAGTTCGGTAGCTGAACAACACGGGCTGGTCTGTCTGATTGCCTTGAATGAGGAGCAGCTTGATGCTTCTGAGACTCGTGCTGATGGAGGCCACAAATTCCGCCAGCCACGCGCTGCTCTCAGCCAACATGCTTGTGGGAAACTATATGACTAATATGAGGCCTGCGAAGCAATGAACCAAGGATATTCGGGTTCTTACGTGGTTCTTTTTCGCCTCGTATAGCACCTTGGCTTCGATGTGGCGGAGGACGTCGCTGTGTAGGGCGGTGAAGGGGCCCATGATGCCCGCGAAAGTAGTTGAAAACTCCATCGAGTCGGGGTACTCATCGGGGATTGGAAGCTCGTAGCAGATCTTGATCGTCTCGCACGCCTTGACTTCCGGGATGGTGAAGAATATTTCCAGGTCTTTGAAGGTCAGAGAGTCGTCGTAGGCGTCTGCCCAGCCCAAAACCTCCCGTCTGCGCTCTCTCATCGTCTGGCGAGGGGCTGGAGGGGGTGTGGATGTTTCCGACATGCTGGCGAAGGTGGAATCTGAGGTTGTTAGAGGTGCCCTTGGCCATCGAGCTGGATCTGGAAACTATGACATGTGGCAAGCTGTGCAAATCGGAGTTGTTAGCTTTTCCACTTTGATACAGCCGCTAGAGGTGCCCTAAGCATGCGAAAAGTACCAATAGACTATGCCATTTCCAAGACACTTCGGACTGGAGTTGTGATTTCTCTCGGCGCAAAACACCTCAAGACACACCCCAACTACTTCTACTGATTCATCGAGCGTACGTTATCTAGGAGCATATAAATCATGACCTTGTGTTTGGGTGTTTGCTCGTTGAATGACGCGCTTTAAGAGACTTGAAAGGGATAAGTAAAATCAGCGACAATGTTGAGTTTTGCGGTCTGCAGATCTGGGTATCTTCTGTGACAATCTCTCCTCGCCTCAAAATCAGGCCCGGAGGACTAAGTATGAGCTGCACTGTATATTTCTCAGTCAGAGGCCTTTGTTTATGTATCTGGTAGACTGGTAGTCTAGGTGGACAGCAAGTCAGTGCGCGGTACCAGATTCCTTCTGGCGTTTGGTTTGTCCGGTGAGAGAAGGGGGGTAGTTCAAGTCACTCTCTAACTAGGACTTTGTGTATAGAGAGCGCAGCTTGCACTAAGAGTATAATAATGATATTACTTCTTTTCTGTAAGAAGCCTGAAGCTTTGCTTCACGCGCTGCATGTAGAATTACTCCTAGGTGGCGGGGGTACACCTCATGTGATTGGCTGAGAGGTGCGCACTGGCCAAAGCGCTCTCTTTTTCTCCGAGAAGGCAGCTTTGCGACTTCGGTATCATCCACAAACTCACAATTGTAGGGCGTCATCCTCTAAGCTCGAAATACTTCTCCGCTACACACCGAAGAGAACTCTAATCATCCGCTCCAGCAATTCGACGACCGCACCACGCGCAGTCCCGCGCAAAGGAAGCTCGCCGCCTTGCATCCTCAGGCCCATTCCATTGCGTCCTCAAGGACCTCAAGATGTGGTTTCTGCTCCTGTACTGCATCCTCATTCTCGGCATCTGTGCAAGCTATGTGTTCCTTGCCCGCTTGCAGGGTTTCGTAAAGGGTCACCATCATGAACATGTCAGCCTTGTCCTGCTAGCAAACATCGAGGTGGCCATCGACTGGCTAGATTTGTTCAAACCTCATGTCAACAGTTCAGCTACACACCTTCATGTCGTGGTCTATGCGGCAGGTTACTTACATACAACTCAGGTAAGATTACATACGCCGCCATACACAGAGAGCTTGGGATGTCGGAATCTGATTAGCTAACGTAGCAGCAGGGCCTCCTGCCGTCCTTGGGCGAATTCCGCACATCATGGCTCCGCAATGTTCCAAAACCTTGCTTTGGCTGCGTATCGAGGTCGCTTCCCGCGGCCAGGACAGTGCGGACATCATCATTCGCCGCGGGATTGCACCCACTGACCCCCGCCTAGGAAGCATCAACGCGCGCTCTTCTCAGACTCGACCAATTGACTACGAACCAACCGCCCTCTTTCCCACACCTTTCGGCAATGAGTGGGAGGAAGATCGAACAATACAGAATCTCGACCTAATGTATCCTCCTTACCGAGTCACGTTTACGATTTGGGCAAACAACTACGACATCCGCGCGTCAATGAGATGGCGTCGGTTCATTTATACGGGATGAGAGTACATGGTAGCCACGCTTGATAATTTTGGCGCATAGGTGATGGATCTGGTTTTTGGAACTACAGCATAAGTGCAAGACTCCCACATAGAGAGGTAAGAAGCTTCGCCCGGCACTGAACCTTTTCAACTGCTGATTGTCGATTCTGTTCCCCTCATACTGGGAGATGTTCCAGCACGGCCGCAACAATAACACAGGAGGAGTGTTCTGGGTTTGTTAAGAAGGAGACACGGCAACCAGCTCCAAAAGGGACTATCATTGATACCCAGCTCCTATACATTCTTGTAGTCTTCCGAACGAGTAAATCGGCTTGATAGGACAGATCTTCAATTACTTCTCTGTATAATCACTGTCTCAATCTTATTTTGTCTACCGTAAAACAGGGAAATTTCGTTACCCTCAAGGTAATGTAATTCCAGAATCACAACCAACGCCGTGAGACCTGAGGAGGGGTGACACATGTGGGGAAGTTCCCGGTGCCTCCCGTAATCAACTTTCTGGTGAGAGTCCAAGCAGGCGCAGCTTCGCTCCCTCTAAACCTTCACGGCAGCGAGCATCAGATATATTTCAACGGATGAAAACCTCTGGCAGCCTTTGTATTCACCTTCTCCGATTTGCACATACCTGTCCCTAGCTGCTGCGGCGACGTCCCGCCCGCCAGCTGCTCCCCGGCATATCACAAATCGCACAGCTTGCATCCAGATGCTCCACGACACTAGCCCGCATAAGAGTTATAGTAATGGGTAGAAGCGGAGTCACCGCCCGGGCGGCCTTCGCCTTTGATTTCAACAACCAGTTATGGAAGGAATGGAGGCTGTGAAGAAGCCAATGAGTCTCCGTACTCTCTCCAACTCCGTCAAGGCTTCCCTCGATAAGTCTAGATTCGGAGGACGCTGAAATCACTGAGGCGAAGTAGCAAAGATGTACGCACTCAAATTGAGTGGTGACACTGCGGGACACAATCTTACACAGGGCTCAGTGTGTCTTGCTCGGAGTTCTAGCTATTGGAATTGGCCTGCCACTGGATATGATTGGGGAGCGGACACGGGCTGAGGTGGTGATTTTGGATGCGAAAACTACTAAAACACATACAGTGCTTTGGATTAGCGTGGTGTTTTAAGTGCACTGTCGATACGATGGGGTTGGAGGAGTGGGTTCGGTGTGCTTCTACGGCTCAATCTTTATATTACATAGTTTCCTCGTGTCAATGGCAAGGCTGCTCGTTACAGTGATTCTCTCAATATCAAGTCCACTCTACTACAACTCCAATGACTCGTTGGACCTCGCTCGGGCCCATCCTGGCCTATTGCGATCCGGGCGTGCAGTGCACCCCAGTAATGCCTGATTTCGCCTCAAAAATCGTGCGCAGCGTGTGCAGACTTATATTCAGCTTGCCTTCGATTTACAGTCTACGTGTGAATTCTACCTCAAGTTCATAGGGCTTTCCGGCTGTGCCGACTGTTTCTGCTTCGCAGTTCTGAGGGACCGTGTCAAATCGCGGCCGGGCACCCCTGTCTGCTCGCTTCGCTTCGGTGTAGAGAGGGAATGATGTCGGAGCAACGCTAGGCTAACTCCACCAACACCTAACAACACTACAACCATTTTCCAGACCTAACCGCCCACATATCTCACACAAACGACCAAGTCACAACAATATGGCTGGTAGGGATGGAGCTGAGGTGCTTGTGGAGGTGACCACGAAGATGCCGCTAGCAGATCTCCTCCGCGAAGACCGTCAAGAAACGACTCTTGCTTTGAACCTCTTCGCAAAACGAGCTGTGTGGTGCAAAGATTACCTCCAGCATTTCGAAAACGTCCGCAACGAGGTCGTCGAGCGTCTCGTTCTCAATATTGAGACAGAGAACTCGGCTAAAAGCTGCGTGAGTACATCAGCGGCACACAAATTCCTAACAACTTTGGCTAATACATTGACTATTAGAATCTCATGCCGCTGATATTCGACGTGGAGGGGCTGAGGAACCGAAGTTTGCCGCACCTGAGCCACCTCGATATCACGATCATGGACAAAGAGCGGAAGCAGGGCGGTGCGGTCGTCGGTACCTTCATCCGCGCAGGCGAAGGACTTTGGGAGATCCAAGTCTCGCCTGAACGTCGTCGCCAGTAGCTAGTTGTTGTGGACGCTCCTCTCCGTTACAAGCTCCAATCCTACGATAATCCGGCTTTTCATCAACTTTCCTCCTCACACGGCCAACCTGCATGCTGCCCGTCCCACTACTCGACTCAGTTCACCGGACTTCCCCGACCTTTTCCTTCCCACAAATCATCCGGCTCGACGATGCACAGTTATCTTGAGGGACCACAGGCGGGCAAGAGGATGTACATAGATATAGCACAAGAGCATGATTAATGGCACACAATTCGAACCCTATATGCTGGAGCCTTTGAATCATCTACACTTCTTCATTGTGATGCCTTTCCCAAAGCCCTCCATTCCCTCGGCCTCAAGGTTACGAATCTCATATTTTCAATCACAAGTGTGAGATTTGGGGTGTTGTCACGCACATGAGCCGGTTGTAGCCCTTGGAAGGGTCGAATCTCCTGTGAAGGTCCATGCAAGCTAAACTTCACTCCCTCTGCCACTTCACTCCCCCATCCGCGCAGCCGTCTGGCGTACTTCAACTCGCTTCGGACTTTGTCTAACCTCGTCCGCAGCAACCTCAATCCTACCTCAGCACCAAAACCATGGCTCAAGCAGCATTCGAAATAGACCTTACCGAGTCTCTCTACGCTGTCACCCTCGAAGACACCGCCTTCGACCGTGCAATTGCTAAGTGCATCCTGAGTCGACACGAGTTTCGCCAAGTTTGCCACAAGGCAACCGACCTCCAGTATCTGCGCAAGCTCGAGGCCAAGATCTGGGCCGACGGCATTCAGATTGCTGCGGACTACCTCAGCGATCTTGCTACCAATCTGAACTGTGTCGGCCTTGAGCACTTCGAATTGTGGCTCTACACCTCCAAAGATCTGAAGGTTAGCTGATTTGAGAGCCTTTGAAAACCACACCGGACTAACCGCGTATATCAGAACCTCCGTGACTTGATCTTGCTGCGCAACCCAGCTCGGCATCTGCTCCCCACTATTGCGGAGGTTGCGGAAACGGCGCGGCAGTGTGCTCCGAATCTGGCCACTTTCTCCATCCTGATCCGAGAAACCCCTGGGGTTACGGCGCGTGCGTCCTTCCGTCGACATCGGGATGACGGCGAATGGGTCCAGGTACGGTACTTGAAGAAGCGGGAGGCCTTCGCGAAGCTCTTCAAGGCTGTCAAGAAGTCTGTGCGGAGGGTCAGATTTGTGAAGCGATGAACGAAGGTATGTTGTCGCAGACTCAAGATTGAGGCTTAGGCTAATAAATCTATCTGTAGGTGTCTAGCAATGCTCTGTGTCTAGCTTGTTCCTTTGGAGCTGTCTTCAATAACTCCTACATCTCGGCAATGGACACGGGTTTGGCGGGAGATTTGGCTTCGGAAACGGCTCATAGATAGCTGGTGCTCTCAATCAGCAAGACCTTACAGGAATTCAGCCTAGGTGATGGGACTTGCAGGGGGAGGATAGCGTGTTTTCCTTACATTCAATACTTATGTACATATCGACCTAAATCCAGCTTGCCCGAAATATATGAATCGTACGGTGGCACGGCAACATCCGAGAATGATGGCCGCCATGTTTCGAGGGTGAATCGATGTGCTCTCACAGATCGCGGTCTCTCACGGTCCATGATAGCGAAATGGTGATGTCGGAGCAACGCCTGGTCCACTCAGGAGCATCTACACCCAAAACCACCCTCAAGACAGAAAATTCCAACACAGCCATTACCAATGTCTCGTCACAGGTTCCGCAGGGAACACGCCCTGTTGTACGAGGAAGATGGATTAGAGATGGACGAGGACGTCCTCCTCATCTGGCTAGTCTGCCTCGCCAGCTCCGACCACGTCCAGCCGCCACCTCAAAATCCTGACCGAAGGGGCAAGCGACTCGTTCGATTACATGTATCAGTTCCGCAAGTGCTTCAGCGTGAACCTAGAGGAGCTGACCCTCGAGGTCCGCGCGGTAGACTCGGGGCCCAACTACGTGAGTAAACACCGGAATGCTCGGAAAAGGCGATGGGGTTGGCTGACAGGCTTCATTGTTTAGGACCTCCTGCCCACTCACGATGACGTGCTGCGAATCATGCTGAACGGTCCTTGTCTCGTCAGACTGCGGCGACCTCATATCATCGTTCCGCCACCGGTCAGGCCGATGCAGAAGCGATCACTCATCGGGACCAGTACCACGCCAGGTGGTGGCGGGTCGAGCTCTCGTACGAATATGCTTACGAAGATGACGAGGAGGACGAGGAGGATGAGCAGGACGAGGAGTGGACCAACAACATTCCTGCTTCGCAAGGAGCCTTCGGTGTCATTATGCTGGGTTAGTTGTTTTGTTGTGGAGGTCCAGGGAGGGCTACATTCTGTACAGTTCTTCGAGTATTGTTTGGCATGTGGGAGGATCTAATTTCCATCGATTCTTTCAGCTGTGGCATCAGCGTTGTCGGGGAGCCAAAGGAAGGCGAAGAACATTGCTCTTCATACACCACAGGCCGAGACGCAAAACCACGAAGGTTCCCCATACGCTGTATTTGAGGTGCCTTGCGGAACATGGAATGTGGTACAGATGAATAGCTTCCTCTAAAGGACCCGACTGAATACGACTCTCCCGTGCTGTCATCTTTTGGAGTAGAAGGACAAACTATGCGTGTAGCAACGACAAAAAGTCTGTGCACTTAATCCATCGATCCCTCGACTGACGCGTGATCAGATGCGAACCGTAAGATACAGATTGCAGCATTTTTCAGCTCGCTACATCAACCCCAGACCCTGACTATGAGCTTCTTCGCCGTCGCCTTGATACTTTGACAGGTCCTCACTCCCCCTTTATGATGGACTCCCGCACGAACACCATCTCTTCTTTCTTTCCTGCCTGGCAGGGCATAGTGGCTCTCATAAACAGGGGATTCGGACAGCATTCCTCACCCATTCCTTCCATCTCCTCCTTGCGAGGTAGGATGTGGGCGACCGCAGGGTTTGTCACTTCGTCGACTTTCCTGGGCTGATTCGAACCTGTCAGCCAGAAATACCAAGGATGCGAGCCGATACGTAGCATTATTAACATGTAACTAGTCCAAAATGGTCTTGATCCGCAGGGCGTTCAAGAGCTAAGACACCTTCAAGTTGGCGGTGAAGACTCTCAGATAGTCGGACGAGCGACCAATTCCAGTATCGAACAGCCGCAGTTCGAAGAGTCGCGCTCCGTTGGCGGAGAAAGCTTGCAATGCGAAGCCGAACTGCTGGCGACACCAGCTTTCGTGTTCCTGCGTGTGCTCGGAGCTGGCTAGCTCTCTCAACTTTGCGCGCGGGTGTTCTCCTTCGCCGTTCACCGACAAAAGCGCGGTCGAGCGGCCCTCCAGCTGCTCTTCCATGGTTGATATCCACAGAAGCCTCTTTTTACATCAATCCTACGTCTACAATGTCCACCATCTTCTCGTTTGGTTGGCCCCCGGGTTATGCAGAGGACAACCGTGACTCCTTCGAATACTGCATCCAGCACCGCGTCGTGGTATCAATCGTCAATCTTAGCGACTACCTGGGAGCCGCTGGTGTCCACCGAGAGCAACTTACCGTCTCCGTTATTGTCAACGTCACCGACGACCCAACCCCTTACTCCCGCCTCTCGCCGCTAAGGCACTGCCGCCGGCTGGGCAAGGCGGAGGTGCAATGCGTCCTTCATCAGCAGCAATTAAGTCAACCTTTTCAATCGGGGGCCAAAAGAAGCGGCTTACTAACAAAGAGCACAGATTCAGCGCCGACAAGGCCACTGCCAGATCTTCTTCAGCCAGCTTTTCCCTACGCCGCGCGACGTCGAACAACTTGTCAGGAGAGACTCCAAGCGCCTCTTTGAGCTTACCATTCACATGACCGGCGGCGAAGGCATCAACCACGCTCCACAGACCGTCACCATGCGTCGCTGTGTACTCTTAAACAAGTGGACTGTCGTCCCGGACCCCTCCTCCAACGCCCGGCAGGCTAAGGTTGCCGTCAAGAACATGCTTTCGAAGCCTTTCTCTCGCTGAGTGGCAGGGGCGGCGCCGTCTCTGCATTCTACTCTCCTCCTAGTGTGACTCTGTCTTCGAAGTTGGAGGGATTGGGTGGCTTCACGGTTCCTAGGAGGCCGCTCAATAGGTTCGAGCTATTGGGCAAGTATGGAGGGTTCAGACAGGCGTTTGGCAGGAAGGGGCGGAATTTAGCTATCGATGTGTCCCCTTGACGAATTCAATGCTTGGACACGAACTCGCTGAAACCGTGCTGACGCCGTTTGTGGCGCCTCAGACTATTGAAAAACATTGAAACTCCATCATTTCGACGGTCCTAATAGCTTTCCAAGCCACCTCAGGCGTTGCTAAATGGGTGTGCACTATGGCCCGATCCGAAGCCCTTCTCTTCCAAAGCGGGGCTCATGAATGCATTGAATTTTGCGATTTGGGGGCGGGGTCGATAGACGAAGGGACTCCAGGGCAATTCCATGATCGGGAGCTGAACCAGAGCATGTAGCTCTTTACATTATAGGTTTGCCAATGGTGGGAGGCCCAGGGGGACTTAAAAGGTACAGACGCTTTGCCCGAAAGACATGGGAGATGCTACTCGTTCATAGTCTCGAGTACGGTAGTTTCTAAGACCTAATCCACAGCCTGTAAACCTTGACATCCTAGGTTCCTCAAGATCATAGGTGCAGGGGCACTTCGAGGGGATGCGTACGCCCCCAGGAGTTTGACAGCAAGCTCTTCAATTTGAGCCTCAACAAGTTATGATTGGTTTCTCGTCTTGCAAGACCGTAGCTCTGATTTACAGCGTGTAGTCGTTTCCATCGTAGGATTTCTGTGATAGTAGGTCTAGAGGTGTTTTGAGGGTATATACGTACTCGCAGAAACTGAATAGTAAGCTCTTCAATTCAAGCCTTAGCAAGTCGTAATAGGTTTCTCGTTTTGTAAAGCTACAGTCCTGAATTCAAAGGTGTAGCCCTTGACATTTTAGATTTTGAAAGAGAATAAGTCGAAAGGTGTCTTAAGGATATACCCGTACCCCTAGAAGTGTTTCCGTAGTAGGCGTTCCAGAGTCTTCATTATCACCAGCCTTTGAAAGATGCAGGGTACCTTCATGCTGTCGGCCTGTTTGTGACGACAGCTTGTTCAGTAAGTGGAAAGTGGGAATGCCGCCTCGGGGTTGCTGCGACTTTCTGATTCTTCTTTCTATGGTGCCTGGTATACGGGACAAAACTTTGCTCCAAGTACTGTCGTGAGTCTTAAGTCGAAGGGAAGGTGTTATGACGTCCTCGTCTGGGATGGGAGTGGGTGCGTACAGCATAACCGCGTGTTCCTTTGCTGCATTGAGAGAAATGGCCTTTTCAAGCCACGCTGGTTAAAAAGTTTTTCGATTCGAGCCTCAAAACCTTGTAAGAAGTTTCGGGTCTTGCGAGGCCGTAGCTTTGAGTTACAACGTGCAGTCCCTTGCATCGTAAGATCTTAAGGACAATAGCTCTAGGGGTGGCCCAAGGATATGCGCGAGTTCCCAGAAGTACAAGGAACAGCAATAAGTTCCCGGGCACGAGGTACTGCGGTATGTTTTGAGCTTCCCAAGCTCACCGTCTCGGATTACGACATACAGTTTTTTACATCGTATATTTCGAAACAGAGTACATGCAGAGGTGGCTCAAACATATACACGTATCAGTAGAAGTGCAAAGGACATGAAACAATTTCCAGGTCAAGATGATGAGGTACGTTTTGAGCTTCCTAAATTCTCCATCCCGAAATATGATGTAGGGCCCTTTACATCACATGATTTCAAAGACAATACATCCAGAGTTGGTTCCAGGCTACACGAGTACCTCCAAAGGGCTCGAAAGATGTGAATCAATTTACAGGGACGAGATATTACAGTTCCTCTTGAGTGTCCCAACTTATCCATCTCGGATTGCGACGTGCAGCCCTTTACATCATATATTTTCAAAGGTGATACCTCTAGAGGTGGCTCAAGCGGACGTACCCCCAGGAGTTACGATAACGTTGGCCAACTTCCAGACGAGAGACGCTACAGTATGTCTTGAATTTCCAGACTTCTCCAGCTCGGAACGCCAGGTGTAGTCCTTTACAATGTCTGATTTCAGAAGCAATAGCCCCTGAGGTGACTCAAGGATCCGCACGCACCTCCAAAGGTTTCAAAGGAGATCAATCAATATATAAGCACAAGGGAATGCAATTGGTCTTGCGATTCCTAAATTCTCAGGCTCAAAATGCGACATGTAGTCCTTAACATCCTAGAATTCTCAAAGCAATAGCTCCAGGGGTATTTCAAAATTGCGAGCGTTCCTCCAGATCCCCAGACTAGATATGCAGCCTGCAGTTTATTAGATCATAGGATTTCCACCACAGTAACTCCAGGGGTATCTCAAGAGTATGAAAACGCTGCGAGAACCCTAGACCTGAATCAAAACTAGTAGGATTTGACATCATAGGTGTTCGAAAATGACTACGTCTAGGGGTGTCTCAAAGGGAGGAAAACGCCGCAAGAATCCCAGACTTGAATTAAAAGCTGTAGGACTTGACATCATAGCTTCATGAAATGAATACATCCGGGGGTATCTCAAGAGTATGAGCACGCCCCGAGAATGCCGGACTGGAATCAGAGCCTGTAGGACTTGACATCATAGAAACTCCAAAAAGATAGTCTCAGAGGTGTCTTGAGCGTATGAACATGGCCCCCAAAAAGTTTAGTGGATAGGTGCTTGCTTAGCTTGAGGTGAATGTTGGTCTTGTCGTTGATGTCCAGTGTCAACAACATCAGCGTAATCGCTTCACGCGCACCGACCACACGTCAGATCCACACACATTTTGACCTCCCCAATATCTCCCAGACAGCATTGACGTTCCAAAAGCCAACATCATCTACGATGTGCAGGACCCCGACCACCTCCGCGCCTTCGAAGCTGGCCTCAAGGATGGGGCTATCTGGGAGCTCGACGACCTGGAAGATTACATGGACATGAGCGGCAACAAGCACGAAGAGTTCAAAGCCACCATCAAATTTGACCCCCATCTTGGCTCTACGATCTACGCTCGCCTGGCCTTCCTCCGCCACTGCCCACGTCTGCGTCGAGCTGAGCTCGAATATCAACCAGAGTGGGGAACAATCAACTTAAGTTGATAGATTGATTGATTTGATTTGGTTCAACCAAATCAATCAATCAATCCGAAGAGGTGGATTTTATCAATCAAATCAACTTCAAGGCATCAAATTGATTGATTTGATTGGTTTGATTGATTCCTATTTGCGGAGCGTAGATAGAGTATCCTATAGAGAGCCCACCTAGCAGAAGTGCTTACTAAGCAGTCTCCTAACCCTGATTTTCATCCTAACTCACATCAACGCGTCCAACACCATACCACCTCTGTACAATATCGCACCCAGCAATGAATCAGAACCTTCAGAACGTACAGCAGGAAGTTATCGCACGCGCAAATCGAAAGAAACCTCCCCGTAAGGTTAATTCTATGCGCGCCGAAGTCAACACGAATGAACACGTCGAAACACCTGCCACGAACGACGACGA
>NW_022985446.1:1617119-1645275 GCF_010093595.1 Mytilinidion resinicola | reverse complement strand
AAACACCTCCAGCAGGCGACTAGCCTCATCCACATATCATTCGATAATTGGACTTCAGTTGGCAACAAGCGTGCGCTCACTGGGATATGTGTACATCATCTAAACGAGAATGGCCGGCCAGAGGACTACTTGTTAGGCCTGCCTGTTCTTCTAGGCCAGCACTCAGGCAAGAACATCGCGGAGATAGTCAGCTCAACGTTACAATTGTTTAAAATTGATGCTGAGCGCCTTGGCTACTTTGTACTTGACAACGCCATAAACAACGACACTGCTTTAATAGCGATGGCCGATGAGTTCGAGTTCAGCATCTCCCAGCGTCGGTTACGCTGTACCTGCCATATTCTCAACTTAGCTGCCTAAGCAATTATATGGGGTAAGGATAAGGAGGTATTTAAGAGCATGGACGTGAATATACGGGTAAAATCACGTCTCTAATCTTATTGCTATTCTACATTGCGCTAACAGTAATATAGGAAGAAGAACTGCTGATGGCAGAGTGGAGGAAAGCCGGGCCTATCGGGGTGCTATTCGACGTTATATTATCTATTAGCGCCTCTCCATAAGCCCGAGAGCTGTTCATTAAGCTGCAGGCAGAGGACTTGAAGCGCCGCAACGAATCTTATAAACCAAAGGAGCTTATTAAGCCTGTCAGAACTCGGTGGAACTCTTACTACGATTGCTTTGAGCGCGCCTGCGAGCTCCAAGGCCCTCTCGACGCGTATATACACATGAAGCTCGAGGAATACGATATTGAAGCAGCATCTCGGCGCAAGGATACAAAGAAGGAGAAACCGCGGTGCTTTATTGAGGAGCGAGGGCTAAATGCAGGTAATTGGGCAACAATTACAGAGTATAAGCAGCTGCTTAAGCCGTTTAAGGATGCAACAACGTGGCTACAGGGCAGAGGTTCAGCTGGTAGCTACGGAGCTATTTGGGAAGTTCTCATCACATTCGAATGGCTACTCTCGGCCCTTGAGGAGCAGAAGGAGAGGCTTAAGGCTATTGACTACGAGGATCTAGATGCACCCGAAGATCACTTAGTTATTAACGTTAATACCGCCCATAAGAAGCTCGCGGATTACTACGGGAAGACAGAAGACACCCCTATCTATTTTGCAGCTACAATACTTTATCCAGCATACAAACACGCGCTTGAGGGGCTATGGAAGGTGCCGAAGGATCATAATACAAAGCGCGATGGGCCATATCTGTATAAGAACTGGCTTTCAAATGGCTATAGCTCCTTCCGGCTGCTGTGGCAGGCACATAAGGATAAGGTGGCTGCAAAGGCTGCTGGCGCAGCATCTCCTACCTTGTCTCCTGATGTGAGGCCTGCAAAACGCTGTCGAACAAGCCCTACAAACGACCGAGCAGACTTCCTTAGGAACTCTATGGAGGAGGGCAAGCAGGAGATGGAGGAAACTGTTGACGACGAGTACGAGAGGTGGAAGCGCGAGCCAACTCTGAAACAGGACAACCCACTAGCGAAGGACCCTATTCAGTACTGGGTTATCACAAGAGATCGCTATCCTATTCTAGGCCAGCTAGCCCTTGATATCTACTCCATCCCAGCCTCCTCAGCTGATTGTGAGAGAATTTTCAGCGAACTTGGCGATCTCCTGGGCGTACGACGCCTTAATATGAAGCCTGAGTTACTTAGTGCTCTGCAATCTATACGCTCCTGGCGTCGAATTGGCATCAAACCTCCTAAGTAGTAATCAACTTATCAATCAATCTATCAATCAAACCAATCAATTCAACTTGGGGGTCAAAAAGTATCAATCTCATCAACTCAACTTGAGCATCTCAGAAATTAATCAAATCAAATCAAATCAATCACAGCCTGTTCAACGAAGCAATCAATCAACTTGGAGACGTCAAAGTTGATTGATTGATTGATCCCCACTCTGATATCAACTCTACGGCGTCATGTCGGTATGCTGAGTTCTACCGACAGTCCTATACCTAGCAGCGCTAACACAGGCGGCAGTTCATGCTGAACCACCATACCCAACCCTATGAAGACCCAGGAGCGGTCCTCGACTCCGTCGATTTCGCCCAGGAGCTACCCACCATCGACGACATCGAGCGGCTCGTTCAGCAGGGCTGCACCAACCTGTACGAGATGTGGTTTGCCTGGAGGGAGAAGAGCGGGAGTGGCAGCGCTGGTGGAAGCGCTTTCGTGTCCCACCCCAGGTTCGCCATATGCGCCGCGGTGTCTGGTCCAGGAAGTGGGTGGAGGTGGCTGATACGGAGACGACCTACGAGCGAGGCCTCTCCTGGGTGCGCAAGGCGACGGCGGACTTCTGGAGCGCCGCTGAAGCCTTTTTCTCTCGCTGAGCGGCTTCATGCTCACCTCGACACCCCCTGGCACGACACATTGAATGGACGGCGCAGCTGCCAAACGATCGGTCGATTCGAAGGCAAAAGTGTATGTTCGGTGCCAACAACACCTATGTTGATTCATCATGGTGGCTGTCCGGGATGAGACTGAAGGACTGAGGGTAAGAACAGTGGCTCGGCTGTTTGTTCTTGAATCGTGGGCATTCTCTGCGGGTTTTGAGGGGAGGTTGCATGGATTGAGGCGTGACAGGATGGATATGAAGCTGGTAGATTCTGTATTCTATCCAAAACGCCCGAAGTCATACGGATGTCTTCCAGGTTTTGGAAATAGGAACGCAGTCCTGTTCTGCTTCACGACCATCTCAAAACTAATTCATGTGATGTAATAGTGCATGCACTGCAAACTACGCCGCTAGAACCCTTTTGGATTGACTATGGAGTCAAAGAAGCTGTTAAGATGTTAATAGAGTTTGATCATTCGTTTCGGAACACCAAGACGCCTCAGGCATATCTTCTACTTAGCAAACACAGTAGAAGACCGCGACCAATCCATAGAAGCTTTCCATAAAACCCCACCTTCCTTTAGGTAGAGAACCTCATTGAACGAGCGCCTCGGAGATACCCTAGAAGACAAGGACTTCAACAGCCGTAGTACCCAGAGTCATGACTAGACGAGGCCCTCCGTCTCACATCCCGATTGGACACAGAAGATCTCGTGAAATCCCCTCCAAGCCCGTATAGAGTATAGTTCTGCGACAAGCTGCCTATAGTTAGAAGCAAGGCATGCCAGGGGAATAGGGCTGTTTCGACCTACAGTTCACAAGCTTGTAAGAGCTGCCGGTGGCATTGGCTGAGGAAAAGGCGTGACTAAACAATCCGACTATACCAGAATAAAGGGGAATATCCTAGGCACACCCACCCTCGTGAAACAAGCCAGCTTGGTCCCATATCTGCTCAGAAAGGTGTCGACGGTACAGGGCTACGGTCTTCTGGTGTGATCCATGCCGGTTGTTCAGTAGGATGATCGTGAAGACGCACAGTCTGGGGCAGAACTCGTTAAGAGCTTCTACAAAGTCGTTGCAAGCGGGCAAGAAAGCAGTCGAGAACTGGGCAAATGTTGTTAGTAGCTTTACTTAAGAAGCGGAACGCCCGGGTATTCTACCACTTCCAGAGTCGTAGAGTAGTTGACCGTCAAGTTGATTGCCGCAACTATGCTGCCTCCTCCGAGATTCTCAAAGGGCGCCAAGTAGTCCCTCTGGCGCTGGAGGTCAGTAATGACGACAGCGACGGCGATCATAGCCCACGTCTTTACCTGCACCATGGACAAGAAATCATTGAACTGTCGCAGGGAGAGTGGAGTACCGGAGATGACCAGCCTAAGGACACTCTGATCGAGGAGGTCATCAACGAGCGCGCGAGAGGGTGATCGGGTGTTTGAGTCCACCATGGCGAGTGTATGATGGTGCAACGGATGGAGTAGAGGTGATAGAGTTTGAAAAGCGCCAGGTCTCGAATGAACCAAGTCTGTCTGCGTAGGCCGCAAATTACGGGCACCGAATCCCGAGACGCACGAGTACTATATCTCGTCAAGAATCTGCAGGTGACGTCAATGGCGTTCCGCTGCGACTTTGCTACTTCTGCGTCGTTAAAGCTTCGCGGCATCAACTTTGCAGCATCACATCTCCTCTCGAAATCTCACTCTTGCTTATTCAACTCTATCAAAACAATATGGCCACCTCAGCAACCCGCTCTACGCCCAACACCAGCGTTAACTCCCTTTCCACAGAGGCTGTGTTGCAGGCCGTGTCCGGCAACGAGCTGCTGTTGAAGCAGCAGGTCAGAGTGTATGTGGCCATCCCGTCGGTTCGACGCCTGGAGACCGTCCGGCTCGGGGTATGGATAGATAACCTCACGTGCCCTGAAGACTACCTGTCTCTCTTTGTTCCCCTCAGTGACAACGTCTACGAGCTGGAGCTCATTGTAGGGTATACGGCGGATGACAACATTGTACGCGACCCAGCCTTCTCCAGCCTGCCGGCCCAACGACTGATGCATACAGGTCACCTTGGATTTCCTCCCGCGCCTCAAAGACCCGATGATTGGCCTCTTCACAGCAATCGGCTCGAACCTCCGACATGTCAACATCATCCTCATTGGGTACAAGGATGGCAGGATCCAGAACACCTCTGTCATCTTTGAGCGCATCGCCGACGGCCCCTGGGAGCAGGTTCTCGATACCCTCAATCGTGAGTAGTTCCTACCGCCAAATGTCTTTGTATGCCACTAACAACCGCCATAGATCCCTACCTTCCCGTTACGACCTCTACTTAGGAAGTCTGGAGGACAAGCTCTAAGATTTCACATGGCAAACAGGCACGATTGAACGATTGTTGAGCCCAGACGGAGGAAACGGCTTTCCTTCTCTCTTTGTCTTGCTTTTCTTTCTAGCTTTATGAGAGTGCGACCATAGCAGACAATCCAAAATCACTAGGCCCCATACAACTTCCTGCGCATGACTGTATCTATGTGAGACACTTCTGGACATATCAAGAAGAAACGATCATCAAGGTCGTAGACGTAACTTCTTGGACCAGGACACAAGGGTTTTCGCAAGCCTTATCGACTCATTGATGGACTGCAACCCCGCTTTCCAGCAGAAACTGTGTTTCTCGATACTAGGACTCAAGATTCAGCGCGCCGTTTCTTACGCATCATCTACATATTTGATAATGTGTTAAAGCACCGCAAATGACGGCTATATAAGTGGAGCATACGCGTCCATAGCTTCTCCAATTCATGCTCTCTAGAGATCTGTATTTCATTAGAGTCTTTCATGATGCATTGAGGCAATTTTAATGGTGAATGGACTTCCAATTCTCTCATGCGCGGATCTCAATAGCGTGTAATGCATCTTCCGGTAGAAGGCCATTCCCTGGAGAACTCGACAGTAAAAGCACCACCTCGAAAGCCTCCGCGCAACAAGCAACCTTTCAGAGCGATGTCCGCTGAACTTCACAATACTCCCACTCCTTTGCCCACCTCACCCCCCGCTGCGGCCGCCATGACACGACGCCCAGGGCCACTGCCCGTCAAAACGCGGATTAAGACTATGCAACAAGTCACTCTGCCAGAGCTTCGAACTTACATCGCGAGCGGCGCTCTGGCACACAAGACCACTCTATTCGTAAGGGTCATTCTTCGCCCTGGCGAGGATGCTTGGCCGCACCTTTCGCCTTCATATCTTGAGCCCTTCAAGGCTAGCAGGCTCCATCGCCTGGAACGATTGGAGATAGTGGTTGAGCTGAGCGCAAAGGTCGTCCAGGAGGTACGTAGCTTGCCTCTCAGACGCCCCTAGACTTGAACTAACGTCTCTTTGTTTCAGCGCGCCGCCCAAGGCTTCCTCGACGCGGTGGCGTATTCGCTGGAACAGCCCGTCGTCGATCGGTACCGCGAGTGGTGCCTCCCTGCGCTTTCGACCCTGGTGGTGGACTTCCGAGGTACAGGACTGACGCCGTTGCGTTGTGAGTTCTACGTCGCGCAACCCATGGCGCCCTCCACAACTGAACACACCCGTACCTTGTTCAGGCGCTGAGCTCAAGGTATGGGCAGCTGCCTTCAAATCTCACTCATCCTGCCCGGCTGCTGATGCAGTAGACAGGCTCACCTGGCCCTCCTGGACTCCTCCCGCCAGCCTGACGGCAGACACTACAGCATCAACCCTTTCATTTCTGGGTCAACAGGAAGAACTTTTGGAGAAGGGTGTTATTATTGAGGGCTGTTTGAGGGACAGAGGATGGCCTAAATGCAGTTTTTTACTTTGCTTGATTCAAGATGGGGTTTCAGCGGTGTAGAAATGATACCACGATTCTAATTCTCTCTAGATATGAGCTTCCTCAACAGTCGAATTCTAGTCAAAAGAGCTAGTTGTCTGACAATACGATGCAACCGTCTGTAGTGGCTCAATGATGTGAAGGATATGAACCCAGCAGTGCACTATTTGAGACCAGAAACTGCTTCGACCTTAATGACTGGACAAACGGCACGCGTAGAAGCACTGTCAATGTCTCAGGCATCACAGATCAGCACGTACAGACGGCTTCAATGGACCACTAGCATGCAATGGTGAAGAGGCCAATAACAGGCTTGAATGGCATTCAAATGGATCATGAGAGTTACACATTTTAAAGGCCAGAGATGTCGCAGGCCGTACTAAACTTCCAAACCCAAACTTCTCACCGTCGGTTTGATGTCTCCCAGCTCATTCCGATGGGCCCTGGAAGATGAATCCCATCTCTTCACGGCATGTTCCTATCTCTTCAGCCTCACTCCGGATCTTCTCGTCGACGAGATCGACGCCCCATTCTCCGCCCCCAGCCCTCTCGTCCCTACTAACCAAAAACGGGTTGATCACTGAGGCTGTGTAGACGGTGGAGCGGGAGCAATTGGGCTTCCTTCAACCGCGTTTCCTCCAATGGTAGGACCAGAGTTGTTCCCCGCCATCGCCTCTTCCTCTTTTATTCTCACGCGCTGTTCACCCTTGCATTCCTCCACACTGAAAAATTCGTCAGTACAGCGACATGATCAAGTAGTTGAGTGTTTGACGTACTTCTTTGCCGAGAAAGAAGCCTCCAACTGGCGGTGAGCCTCCGCTTCCACTTCGGTATACTCGATCGGTATCAGACTCGCCTCTCTGCTGTGTGTCTATTAGCAAATTAGACATTGTGCCGTACTGGAAGCGGACGAGATGTACATCCTTCTCTGCTCGCCAGGCTCGGCTGTCAGGACCTCGTCAATTTGACGGCTAATTCTCAGCTTGCTGTGCTCGTCTTCTTCGTACGTAATATCGGCCATGGAGCTGTGGGTTGAGGGTGAAGGGACGGGCCTGAAGGAAGAGGATGCTATGCCTGTTTTGTGATGCTGTGCACTGTAGAGCCACTCGGAGCTTTAGCGATCAGGTGACAGATAGCGTGCCTCAGTAGAGATACCCCGCTTCGTGACCTGTCCCTGGTGTCCTACCTAGGTCTCAGGCAACTCGGAAGAAGTGTACACCGCCTGGAAAATAGAACTACCGGGGTCGATTAAAAGAACTAGCGTTGCTTACTACACTAGCGTCTTGGCAGAGTTTTTCCTTCTTAAGCTACTCCGTCCTTCGAACCTTCAACCTCTCCAACACCCCCAGCCTAGCCAGCTGCAGTCGCCGTCGCCTCGCCAGCGCCTCGCCAGCGCCTCGCTTTCCTTGGACCGGACCTGGACCTGGACCGGACTGAATGGCTAACTACATTTCTCCTTAGGGAGATCTTCTTCACTCGACTTCATGCAGCCTGGTACCTTAATGGAAAAAAGATAAGTGTCTCCTCTTCCCCTTTTGGCAATCCGACTCGCTAATACACGTTGTAGGTGGTACCGCCCAGGGTCTTCAACAGATTCTGTGGTGTATGGTACCCGGTTAGGAGTTGTGGCGACCCTCTTGATGGTCTGCTGAATCCGCCGGGTCGGATACAGCCCTACTTTTTTTCATTGAGCGACTCACCTTGTGTGGGTTCTTGAAGAAGAAACCAATCATCCTTTTGAAGTTCGGCTTGTGTCTGCCTTGCTTGTGGTTGACTTGCGTCGTTGTCTTTGCTGCCCTCGCTCTTGGTGTTGTGCTGGTCGTGATGCACCTTGATGTCGCGATAGGATTGTGCGCAACACGTGTGGTGTTGACCGGCACCTCATCGCCACTGAAGCTTGCTTATCGTTGTTCTCTTGCCTCGATGATACATTCGAGCTGTCCGCTCATTTCTTGAAGCTATTGACGCCCGCTCGCCGTTAGGCTGCCCGGCTACGCGGCCTCAGGTCTGCTCAGACTGCTTGGTGTTGGCCGGCCGCTAGACGCCACAGAGGCTTGCTGCTCGTTCTGCTCTTGCTCTAAGGAAGCATTCCAATGGTCCGGATTCATATTTGAGGTTGTGTACGCGCGCATGCCGTCAGACTGCCCGACTGCGTGGCCTCAGGCCTGGCCATGACGGCCTGCGTGGCCCCGCCGCCCTTCCCGCCATCATGCCCGCACCCTTCCCTTTTGCTTGCTGTGACTTGAGACTCGTTAAGATGCACTCTGTGACTCTTCATCCAGCGCCGTCTCCCGGCGTACGCGTGTTGCCGAGCCCGCCTCGCGGCCATGCCTGGCGGATGTCGCAGCCGCAACCAGCAGCGTCGTCCGTCACTGAGAAGCCATTACCCTTCCTGCAGCCTCATAGCAACATATGGCGACCGGCCGAGCTCTCTAGCCCTCTCCGACCCTCAGCCTGCCGTCCTATGGTTGTGGCGTTGAGCTCTCGCCCGCCTCAGGGCCGTGGCTGGCAGCTATGGCACCCGCAACGAGCAGCGCCATCCGTCACTGAAAAGAGGGCAATCTGTCTACAATCCCATAGCATCGTAAGGCGGCCCGTTAAGCCATATTGGCTTCTCCTACCCTCAGCCTGCCGTTCCGCAGTCATGGCGTTGAGCTTTCGCCCGCGCGGCGGCTGTCCGCCCTAGACCGCGCCGCCCGCGTCCTTCACCGAGGAGCGGTATGCCTTCGAGCACCTTCATAGTAACAACAGGAGCGTGAGTGCATCTCTATCCCATGCTACATCCCCAGCGCGGCATCGTGTGGCCGCTGCGTTGCGAAATCGCGACTCCCGGCCTCCTTCGGCGCGACCGCAACCCCCACCCGCACTGAGCAGCCGCAGCGGTCGCTGATATTCTCGGAGGACCAAAGATCTCAGAGGCATTCTATACACCTACGCGATCTCCAGCGTCACATCGCGAGCCCGTGGTGGCGGGGATTCGGCCCAGGAAGCGGCCAGCCTTGCCCCCCCGAGCGCCCGCAAGGGATTCATCACTGGGATTGCGCCCCATCAGCGGCCTCTACGATCTCATTCACGGTATCTATCACTTTCGAAGTCCATTGTCTATTCCCAGCGCAACGTTGTGTGGCCGCGGCGTCGAGAGATCGCGACTCCAAGCCGCCTCCGCCTCCGCCTCCGCCTCCGCCTCCGCCGCAGCCACGAGCCGACCCGCACTGAGCAGCTGTAGCCGTCGCTGATATTCTCGGAGGGACCGAAGAGCTCAGAGGCACTCTATACGCATACGCGATCTCCGGCGGCACGTCGCGAGGTCGTGGTGGCGGGAATGCGGCCCAGGGAGCGGCCAGCCCAGCGCCTACGACCGCTGCGTCACTGAGAGGCCGCCGCATTTGCGGAGGTTACAGGCTCATGTATGCTATATAATGACTATCAGGACTCGCTGTGCATCCTCAGCGTCCTGCTCCGCAGCCGTGGGGGTGAGCAATCGCGCCGGAGACCAGCCTTGCCGCACCTACGATGCGTCCCGCACTGAACGGTCGTTGCTTGCACAGATTGCCTATGGCATGATGTGCAGTTCGGAAGCATGTGGCAGCCATGTACAAAACTCAACGTGTTGGTACGTGGCCGTCGGGGGGAAACATGTGGTCAAAAAGCAGCATTCACTAACAGCAGCTTTCGCCGCCCTTACGGCGGGCGGCTTCATCAAGTTTTCAGAAGGCGCGGTCTGGCGGAAAAACGGAGAACTTTACCGCCGTCTGCTGCGTGGTGTGACACTCAGCGACAGTGAATACTGCGTGCAGGCGCGTCCGTGGGCATCGTGAACCGCGTGTGAAGTACCGCTGGGTGAATGGCTTTTGTGAACCGGCGTGCTTCACAGCCCCTAGAACAACACAAATAGCTTCTGTATATCATGGAGCTGGTTTACCTGATATTGCTCATTGCAGCTTTCAACTCCGTACACTCGCCCACAGAATAGCTGTGGGCGCTGTGCTGAAGAGGTACAACTTAGAAGTCACAAAGTAGCATATAAGAAAGATATTGGATAATTATGCAGCTGTTCTGGGCAACTGAGATAGATCGGGTAGCATTCATATTTCATCAGAAAACAACTTGTGACGACACCATGTCTATATCTCGCAACCTCCCTCTTCTCCTAAACACACTCTCCTTTTTCACTTTTCAACTCCCTTCGCCTCCAAACCTATCCGAATATTCTTGACCTTTAGCTTTCCCTCACTGCCTCATCGCTGACCTCGGCCCGGCCTCGGTTGAGAACCCACTAGCGCTGCACTGTAGTATGGATGGAATAAGCGTGTTGGGGCGATTGAGTCGAACCAGCTGGTACTCTTTCCAATGCTCATTCCAGGAACACCAGCCCTTGGGTCGCGATGGAGCTTGAAGTCAATTGCAACAAGCCACTCCGTCTCCATCTCATTCAAAATTGCCACGGCGATGCCGCTGACGTTGATGAACGTATTGTCGTCAAGAAACTTGCTGCCCAGAATTAAAGCAACAGTAACGGTGCAATACATGTCAACCTCAGAAGGCCTGTCTCCAGTAGAGAGCATAGACAACCACGACGACAAGTAGTGCAGACTGAGCAGAATAGTCGTTGAAGGCAGTCTAGTCACGCGCAACACTTGAGCGACCCATCTACGGACGGTATGAGGGCGGGAGCTCTTTGCCTGGTGAAATGCTTCGGAATATGTCAATGTCTGCGAGGCAGATTCGAAGGGAGTAGATTTCGTACTTTACGTGAGCCATGGCGGTGACGAAGTTAGTCATGGCCTCTATATCGTAATCTAACTTCGCGGACACTCCACCGACGGACTTGTCTTCCTTGGGTGGCTGAGGATTGCGCTGGGGCTGATCCTGCGCACGGCGCTGATGCATCGCGGCGTCTCCCATCCGATAGCTTTCTTCTTCGTAGAATTCTTCCCAGAAAATCAATTTCTGCACAGCGGATAGGGGAGGAGGAGAGTTCGTACATTCCATGCGCCATGGCGGTGACAAAGTCAGCCATGACCTCCATATCGCAGTCCAGCTTCGCGGACACACTCCACCGATAGACTTGTCTTCCTTGGGTGACCGGGCAGTGCGCTGAGGCCGACTTTGCGGACGTCCTTGAAGCCGATGAGCTGGCGGCGAGCTGGGCTTCCCATGCTTGATCTCTGTGATGCAGGGCATTGGTGCCGCTGCTACCATACGCCCTTAATACGAGCCCTCTCCTCTTCGATGCCCTCTCTAGTGCGCTGGAGTGTCCTCTAGCAGGAATGCTCCAAGCCACACCTCCAGGTCATCAAGCGTGTCTCCGCGGCGATCAAAGTTGACGACATCCGCCTTAGGGTCCTTGTGCTGGAGTCTGACGAAGTATTCGGCGCTCCGGAGGAGAACAGCCCTGTTGCACTTGACGGTAGTGATCCGGTTTGCCTCTTGGCGATCAGTGTTCGGTCTTCGGAGACGGGCGGCTTGTTCCAGTCGATGGAGGTGCCATTGGTGAGCATCATGATGTAGGCGAGCTGCAGCTTCTGTTAGTGTCATGTTTGTTGCGTACAGGGACAGCATACTAACCTTCTCCTTGTCGGTCCATCCTTGTCCTGAAGAGGGCATAGACTTATCTTCGTCTTGAGCGCGGATGGCCTAGATCCCACAGCTTCATCGCCGAACGGTGGCATAGTCACTCAAACTCTTTTTGCATCCATCTCGAGGTCCCTCATCTCCATCAAATTGCAGATTGAGTCCCTGCGCCGGGCATCGACAACCCCGGAACCGCATCCTCTCAGATGAGGATCATTTACCATCATCTCTCAAGCTGACGCACTTGCTTCCACCTAAGCCCTTGTGGTGCATGACTTTTCGTCTAATACGCCTGAACTTGTAACCAAGAGTGGCCTTTGACTCTTGTCCTGGCTACCGAACCATCGCCTGTTGTTGCCCAAGTTAGCGCTGGGGGCGAGAAGAAGAGTTGAAGGCATACCTGGAAGCTGGAAATGCTAGAGATTAACGGCGCAAGCTCCGTGCTCTCTCCGTGGAACTCCCGCGAATACCGACGAGCTTGGCGATTCTTCTCTGGTTCGGTTTGCTGCGCGATGATGGGAACGCCCTTGAGCTTCGTGCCGGAAAGTTCGATACCGACCGCTAACTTTCTTCTCCGTGAAGCTCCCGCGAGCATGCTACTCTCCGCATGCGCAGGCTGGCCATTCGCATACTTTTCAGCGAGCTTCGTGATCTGCTCCATAAGAATAGCTAGCTGTATAACTTTGAAGTCCACGAAGATATCGTTCCAGAAAATATGGGCATTGCTGACCATTAAGCGTGCTCCGGTCGCGCGGTTTTTCAAGAACGCTTGACCTTTTTTTCTGCTTCAGTGCGTTGGCCGAGAGTGCTGTTGAGGAAGCAGCGTCGTGGAGGTGAGCTGCTGCGGAGAATTTGGCAGCGTCGAGCAACTTCAGGCGGCGGATATCCATGTCCAAACGAGAGACACGGGGCAGTCAATCGGCGTGCATCCATCCAGATACTGCTGGTCCAAGGCTGATAGTGAGGTGAGGAAGGTTGGTGGAGAAGGAAAGGTGGTAGAGGGAGGAACAACAAAATTTAAGTGTGTCCACGGGCAAGCTTGCCGAAGACCTTGCCGAAAGGTGGGGCTGGGTGCCCCCTGCTTGTAAAGCCTCCGGTAAAGACTGAGTATGCTTCAGGACTATGTAGTGGACATCCTAACTACTCTGGATATTGTATAAACACTACTAGTTCTACTCCTGCCATAATTATCCACCAAGCTTTGTAGCCGTCCTAAAGAATGCCTGAAGACGTGCGTCTGCGGCGATGTACTGAATGTCTCCGAAAAGCTCCCCTGACCGGCTCACTCCTGTGGCGACAGACGAAAACTTCAAAATTGTTACCAAGTGATAACACTGATCCAAAGGGGAGCAATCTACTCTGCCCTGGCCTCCTTGCTGCGAGCTGTGCGTTTCAAAATATCGTCGATGGTCGCTGCGTGGGCAACCGGCCTCGCACCACCAAGGACTTAGGTTGCAAATTGACGTGAACTCTGTTTGATTTGTGAAGCCGTACGAGCAGACTATATACTACATAGGGAGCGTAGGCATAAGTACTAATTAGAGGCAGCAGTAGGCAGCGGTAGGCAGGGTAGGCCACCGTACCCCAACCCCTCTCTGTAGAAGTTGTAATTGGCTAGGCACGTAGGCCGGAAACCCTGAGTCAAGGTCAAGCCGCGACACCATCCTCAACACCAAACATCACCCATCCTAGCCTATCTCACCACTCTCTCTATATCATCTTCCGCCTTCTGGAGACACTTCTCTTAACTCTAGTTCATTTTATCTCCACGCACTCCTGGCGCTGCTGCGCCCCCGTCACCTCGACGTCCACAAGGAGGAGAACTGCCATGATTTCTTATTGCCATTATTTCAGTAAGAACAGCTTTGTTTCTAGACCGACACTTCCTAACGCTCTCGATAAGGCCTTCTCAGAGGCCACCTCGCCTTCGCGGCCACTTCATAGCCCTGCTTGATTCATCCTGACCGCCGTATTACCCAGCAAACCGCCCCTAGGCCCGACAGATAGACTCTCCCCATATTGGGCCAAGCGACCGTCGTATATCTGCTCTCTATGGATCTGTATTTTCCAAAGCTTTCCTAGACAAAAGTGAGTGTAGACGAACATGCCAACGCGCAGAGGCGCGGTCCCGTCAGCTCCCGCTACTTTCGGATATCCCCAGCGCTGACCTCACGACACAACATTCAAGCCCCATCCGATAGCTCTTTAGGCTACGAGAGAGTTCCTAAGAAAAGCAAAGAAATCAACTCTCTTTGTGCGACCGCCAGAACGCAGCCCGGGCTTTCGCCAGACCATACAAGAAAAACCAACAAACTCCACCGGCAGATCCAGCCACCCAGTGTCTCTTCCGCTACACAGCTCGAACCCTAACATCGTCTTCTCAGATCTCATGAAATCCCTCCCCCTTGCCAGTCATCATTCAGCTTTCTCAGCGCGTAGCCCTGGAACACCTCAGCATGAACTCTTTGGGCAACAAAATCGCTAACTTGCTACATCTTCACGTCTAGTATGCGACCCTCCCGGCCTGAAATACTTTCCTCCTTGTCCTCGTCCTCGTCCTCGTCCTCCTCCTAGCCACCGGCTCTTCATCCACCCTGCGACCTCCTCCCCCTCCCACCCCTCGACCCTCCTCCCTCCTCCCCTCCTCCACCTTCCCCATCCCTCGCCGCCTTACCTTTCCCCCAACCCCTCCCTCTCACACACTTACAGCGCGCGGCGCTCGAACGACCACGGTCGAATCACCCGGTGGAGGAGACATAATCAAGCTCAGCGGCGGGTTGCAGCTTGGGGAATGAGCAGGACGCACAATCAAGGTCGGACCAGGCCGACGCTTGGTACTGGAGGATGTACAATCAGCTCGACCCCGGGGGTGATGCCTGGGGCTGGATATACTGGACGATCAGACTTAACGGCCAAGCTTAATATGGGACGCCAGATCCGTGACACCACGCTCGCATCGGTCTTGAGACTACAGAGGACTCCAAACGGCGCCACAACATCTTCACCAGCCGCGCGATAGAGTGCTGGTTCGCAGAGGAAGGGATAAAGGCTGAAAAATCAACTGGATTTGAAGCGAGGAGATTGCGACACGCGTTTCTAGCCTCTAAATTGGCTATGAGCTCGTTTTCGTTTGGATCGAGCTCCACTATCCCCGGCACCCCGTAAAGGTTCGAGCTCATCGCCGGAGTCCCTCCATTTCTCACACGAACCCCCAAACCAAATCGCCGAGACTCCAGAATCGAACCCCCCAAATCGCTATCTCAGCACGAGGAGGCATATCACGCCCAACCGCCATCAGCTGACTGTCTAGATCGCAGCTGCTAGCCAGAGTCCGCCAAACCACGGTATCAAAACGGCAGATCGCCGCGAACGAGCAGCCAATCTGCAGCGTCGTGTCTAGTAACTGGCAACTGCCCCCCCAGCGCGAGCGGCGGCGCGGCAGGAACAGAGATCTCGACGCTCCAGCGGCCAGCCTGGTCAATGTCGCACTCAACCAGCCGCACAAGCGCCCCCTTGGCGTAGACGTAGACGACGAAGCGCTCCAGCGCGGGCAGGGTGCGTTGGAGGCGGATGAGGTCCTGGCGCTCGATATGAAACGCCTGCGCGTCACACAGTCAGTATATGATGTTGCATTTGCAGGAAAAGTGTTGCGCATACGTGGTTGTATCCCCGAGCTCCATCAACGTTGATCACCATCTGCCGTACGCTCGGGCACTGGTACCGGTACAAGATGTCCAGAAAAACGCTCTTCGCGACTGCGAAGGGGCGTAGGGCGAAGAAGACGTCGGCGGGGAGACTACGGCCATGTTGCCGGATGATCTGCTTGAATTGCCGCGTTGAGAGCCAGCCTGCAGGCGCGTACGTGGTGGAACCTTGTACGGGCACGAAGGGCTGCTGATCGCGGCGGAAGAGGCTGGCGATGGTGGAGAAGAGGCCCATTTTAGCAGAGAAAGGGGTGGTGAAGATGAAGACTTGGAGGTTTGAAGAAGCAAGACAAGGGAGCTGCGCCTGAACTTGAAGAAATGTTAGAAGCTGAGGAAGTCAAGATCTGAAGGTTCGAGGAGTTTCAGTTGACGCTGCCCATGGGGTGAAGGTTGCCAGTGTGCCAAGCCTCCATGGCGACAGGATCGAACCACAGCAACACTCCCAAGCAAGCGAAAGCTTCTTGCTCCTATATCAGACGAGCGATACTGACTTCCTGCACGCGTCTATCGCATGTCAAGATCCCCCTGGGCCGTTCGACTTCAACAGCACTACGACAAACACTCCAGAACGCGGTCAACGCCATCGTTCATACCCGGACCATTCTCCCCACCCCTCCCAACACCATCACCACACAACTCCTCATCGCCCGGCCCATCGCTAGACCAGGCAATCTTTCTTCATTGCGGTTTCCCAATCGAGCATCTCGGCTACCAGCGCCGCTGATTCGCTACCAGCATACTAGGTCCGGCGATCCACGGCGCGTCGCGCGACCGGCACCAGCCCGCCAAAGCTTATTTCAACCGCCCTCATGCTTCAAGCCTCGACGATCGGACTTGAAGTATGGGACAGGAAATCGTGATGCGGGCCGTAGGGATCCCCGCAGGTTACTTTTGGGACTTGTAGACGGCTTTATAGGGCCGGCCTTGGCGGATAGCCTGCGCCTGAATTCAGGTTGCAGATAGTACTAGCGAGAGTCCCGCAAGCTCGTCGGTGAGCAGGCTTGTCTACTCTTTTTAGCCATTTGTTAGCCCATACGGAGTCACAGTGGCGTAACCACTGCTTCGGGCCTGCAAGATCTGCAAGGCCCCGCTATTTCTTAACAACTTGCATAACGGCCTCGACCTCGCAGCCAAACCCAGGCCGGCGGCAACCCATGGTCCATGAGGCGAGGAAACCCATAAGGATACTATCATCTACGACATTATTTGTTGGCCCCACGACGGCGGCCATAGCTTGACAATCACCCGGGGGCCCTAAAGCAGACGAAGCAAACGGCCTGCGCAAGCGGCAGCGAACAGCCGAAGCCGGACAAAACAACTGGGAATCTGCTTATCTCTCTGAGATTCCTTAAACTTTTGACGAAGAAGACACACACGCGGGCATCCTTAAACAGTGTCCAGCTGCTTCAACAGACCAAGGAGGACGCCGCGACAACTGCTGCACGACTTCCAAGTTGTATCATTGCTAGAGGCTGCCGGACAGCCCGCAGCTCTTATATCCCCGTTCGACGATCTAAATGACGGAGCGAAGGACTCCCAGGAACAACGGAAACTTTGAGAGATTGCCTGGTTGACAAGGCCAGATCCAAGAACCTGAGCGGAGCGGCGCTTAAATTACGACTGATGTTGCATTCAGAAGATCGACTGGCAACATGACGCTTTCTTGCCTAGTGCAGACCTCCATGAATGAGGAGAGCTGCGTGGGGAAGAAGGACAGGGCAAGCAAGGAGTCGTAGAAAGAAGATTGAGATGAGGTGTGAGATTCAATCAGATGAATATCTTTCAGCATCTGCGACCAGGCTTCAAGACTAGCCCTTTACGAATCGGAAGATTGGAAAGATATGAATATTTGGCGCTGCAACGAAAAAGAGTGGAGAATTGTGGTCCAAAGACGACTGACAAAAGGGCGGGCCTTTGGAAATTATGGGTTTGCTGGCTGCACAGCTCGAACCTCGGGAAGAAAGTTGTGAAAGATGAAGAAGAAGGAGATGAACTAAAAGCAATCGCACGCTTACCTGCTATTGTTTTTGAGCTTTGAGATAAGATTTTGCGGCATAATTAACAATTTACGAAACGGAGTAAGGGGAAAAGAAATTGGAGAATCAAGAAGAGAGTGAGGAAAGTATCAGACTCTGACAATGATGGACAAGAAAGACTCACCACAGCGACATCCCGGCACTTACCAAATCGCAGCTTCGCACTACCCTTCTGGACCAACCATACAGCCGCCCAATAAATCCACCGCCAAGTCTCTACCCAAATGAAGATGACTTCGAGATATTGAAGCCAGCGAACTCGCTCCATCGATGCCCCTGACTCTACTGGACTGCCATCCCAAGATCAGCGCTTTCGAATATCTCCACTACTCTTAGCCCAAAACCCACCCTTCAAGCCACTGAGCGACAAGAAAAGAAAAACGAGGGCCGTATCAGGCCCGCTACTCAACTCGGCGGTAGAGCTTCCAAATGGCTGATATAGAGCAGGATACCGGAAGCAGAAAGCAGATCAGGACGAAAGACCTCCTAAATCCCCCGTCGCTTGCACTAACATCAATCACGAACTACCCGCTCAACGCCCATTTGTCTAGCGACGAGATGAACAAAGGAGTATCGCGGAAACGCAATCATATACGAAGATGTCGGACCCGGCGAACGCCGCGACTGCTGGACTTTGCCCACTCGTAAGGATATGAACGTCCACCGAGCCCTGCTAATTTTGGCCCGAATCCCACCCTCCAAGCCATTGGCTGGCAAGAAAGGACAAATAAGGGCCAGTTCATATCCAACAGCACAATACTGGTATACGCTGCCAACGTTTCAACCATCTACTAGAAGGAGAGCGATAGTCAGGACAAAGGCCATCCCCTAGACGACGCCGAATGGACCGGCATCCATCATGAATCACCAGCGTAACACCTCTCCGAAGATACGGAAGCAAAACCGTAACAAAAATGTCGGGCCCGGTGGACATGATATGGTGCTGGCACGCCGCCCGTTCGTGGGGAGTTGCGTCCACCGAGCCCTGTTGATCTCGGCCCGTCTTTCACTTTCCACGCCATTGAGCGACGAGAAAGGGATTAGTGAGGCCGTTGCGTATCCAAGAGAAATATGAAAGTCGCAGGCTGCAAGCGACTCGTTCCGAGCAAAAGTACGGGACCATCCACGGAAGAGGTAACGAAAGGGAGGCAAAAGACCGACCTTGTATCGACCAATCATTTGAGCGACGCCTGCTTGAATCATCAGCTTCAGCTTCCATCTTCTTCAGTCATCCAAAACCAAGAAGTAAGGAAGAGAAATAGTACACGGATATGTCGGAGCCGATGGATAAGAAGGCGCTGGCGCGAGCCGTTCGTAGGGCAAAAGTCCACGGAGCTCCGTCAATCTTGGCCCATAACTTTTCTCTCAAGCGATTGAACGGCAGGAAAGGACTTTGTAAGGCCGACGACCACGCCAAACAATCAGAGGAATGCGTGCAGCAAGCCATGAGATCCGATGCTGAATGCGAACATACCTCTTGCAACACACTCTCCTCAACACTTCGGCAACATTGCAATCGCGACATAATTCTCAACACTCCTCGAATTTCTTCAACATCCACTACACCAAAGCTTCAGCTCTTTCTTCACAACGAGCAAGAAAGCAAAACGATGCACGATGAATACGAAATGTCGGAGCGGGTGCGAGGTACCAAGCACTAGTCGTGGGGTCTGCCCCCGCCGAAGTAACGGCCAGCCATTGCCAATCCGTTGTTAGAACACACCGAAGTGTGATTCGATCTTGAGAAGAGCAGATGTTCATCTTGCTCCGTGGGTATTTGTTCTTGCCTCCAGTATCAGTTTCAAGCCATGGAGCGACAGGAAGCTAGCCAAGAGGCCGAGGAGGTGGTGTAATAGAGAGTACAACGACAAGCTGGCTAGAAAGAGAAGATAGAAATGCCTACTGTAGTGGTGCTTTGGATCAGATCGCAGTCTGGCGAGGAAGAAGCCCGGAGAGAATTCAGGAAAGAAGGGGCGGAGAAGCTTACTCGCGTGCCTAGGATTCATTAACACTCTGTTGCCGTCACTAACTCAAGATATTAGAAAGAGAGGTCTGAAATCAAATATGAAGATGTCGGAGCTGGTCAGTGTAGTTTCTAGTGGAGAACCAATGGTGGGGTCAGCTGCTGCCGAAGCAACGGCGCCGACTTGCCAATCCGTCGTAAGGAAATACCGAAGTATGATCCGATCTTGAGAAAGGCAGGTGTTCATCTTGCTCCGTTGGTGTTTTATCTTGGCCCCACGTGTGCCCTTCAAGCCACAGAAAGGCAGGAAGATCCAGGGGGTTGGGCCGTGCCAGAAGGAAATGGAAGAGATTCGATACAGAGGGCGCTTGAAAAATGGAAGGAACTCTCACATTGGTTATTCTCGGGCATGCCTGGCTTGATGGCAAGTAAGCTGCGCAAAAGCCGCTATACGATCCGAGAGAAAAAGCGACTCTGCTAATCGACTTGCCTAGAAATTGTCAGCACACTTCGATGATGCCTTTGGAAGGAATCAAGTAAGCAAAGAGCGACGAAAATGTGGAAAATGTCGGAGTTGGCGTGAATGGATAGACATCTTCTTTTCTGGGCCACCAATGGTGAGATCTGCCACTGCCGAAGCGATGGCGATCCATTACCAATCCGTCGTTGGGATATACAGAAGTAGGATCCGATCTTGAGATAGGTAGATTTTCATCTTGCTCCGTTTTGATGTTGGCCCCAGCTAGGACCTTCAAGCCATTGAAAGGCAGGAAGGTCTGATAGGGGCCGTAGCGGATGAGGTCGAATAGCGGGGAGAGACAGGAACGGAGTGCATAAGGAAAGACGATGCATACAATTGCAGGGCTTCGTGGAGTTGACTCTCAACGCCGCTCTATGGATGGGGTATGTGCGCTCAATTCCCGTTATTGCGAGGCTAAAGCCGTAACAAGATTCAAGAACCGTGTATAGTCGAGGAAGAGCCTCAGAAAAGCTACCTTTGGTACACAGATTTGGTGCGATGAGAGGAATGATCGTTTCAGGACGAAGATACGAAAACACTATCCAGATCGATGGAAGGTTACTCGCGGTAAGGCAGCCATGAAACCTTGACTAAAGCTAATGCGCAGTATCCGAATGAGGCATAATGAATAAATCTACAAGACAAGTGCGAGCGAGAATGCTGAAACCGAGATAGGATGGACGAATCTGAGGGACTTTCTGACATACCGAGAAGGCTTCCTTCGTTACGCAACAAAGCATATTAGGTTGATGAGTTGAGGAAGAAAGTTTGAGTTTGCAAGAGATAGGAGCCGGAAGCAGGAAAAATGGAAGAGCAGAGTGAGCATCTGAGAGTGGATGCTGATGCCCAAGCAAAAAGATTGGCTTGAATCTCACAGATTCGGCATTGCGGAGAGAAAGAATCGACAAGGAAAAGGTACGTCATCGCGCATAAAACGATCAACACTGAGAAGCAAGCAGAAGGGTAGAATTCCTAAAGACTCGAAATCTAATCAGCCTACCGGGAAGGTATGACTGGGAGAAAATTTAAGAAAGCGCGACTAGGAAAGTGGATCGAGATGCCGAGAGCACCCACCTGAAGCAGCCGCTGCTGTGGATGAGATACAATAGACTGTCTGCGGAGTGTTGCATATGACTCTAGCAGCCGAAACTTGGAAAGGACGGACTGTATAGAGACAAGGACGAAGCTAGAGTGGGGTCGAGAATGATGAGACATTTGCGAGACGAGATCTGACGGAAAGACGAAGCTGATGCTAAAACGCAGGAGAGAATCGACGTCAACAAGTCGCTTTGTGCGAGCGATGAGATCCCGTACTCCACCCAAGAGATACTTGCGGTCAGAGTGTGTTGTTGACTTACTAGCGATGGGAGGACTGAAGGTTCGTACGTTGGAACTTGGAACGGGACATTGACGACAGGGAGAGTTGGAGGGCTCGCAGGAGAGAACGTAAAGCTGACGCATATACCAGAAGTAGAAGGAGCCAGACAACAATGAAAAGAAGGCATCCACCGAGGAGAGCCCGCCCGCGAAATGTGCAAGGCCAAACATGAAAGGACACCTGCACGCGCCTTCCGAGATCATCAGACCCATTTCCGAGAAACATAGGCTCAGATTTGAACGGTATTGGCGATGAACTAGAAAACAAACACTCAGAGAGGGCTCGCATACCTGAATGCTATACAGCAAAGTTGTGTTCGCTCCGTGCATAACCAGATCCATGGAGGTTCCGGGCACATCTCCTCTTTCCTCGGCAATAACGACGTCAACGGCCTGTGTGACCTGGTCTGCTGTCCGCACATTTCAAATGAAGGATCCCCGAGTCGACACTATAGACTCCAAGAACACTCGAGCATCCAAGATGATCCCAGCCTACGCTGAATATTGCACAAGCTGACCCGGGACTTAGACATAGCTCCTTTTGTTCGATCGTCGGACTGGCGGGAGGCCCCGCTTCGAAACATGAACAGCCTTTTGAGGGAACCATTCGGAGGAAGCACAGACCATAGCGCACGTGACGAGCCCCTGAAGGCCAAGAGGACCTGAGAACGCTCAGATGGAAAGCCCGATGTCATACCAACACCCCAAGCACTGGTATCCAGAGTATCCAAGAGTCCGGTCCCTTGAAAGAAGATGTTTGTATTGGCCAGCATGGGTTCCAAACGTCGATGCCCGTCTGGACTTGTGGCATTCCTTGAACGCACCGAAAAGATTCGGCATCCAGTATCTGGAACAAAGATCGCCGTCCATCATACATGGTCTTTTTATCCGACTGAGGGCAGCTGTATGCAGCTTGGGGCTCGACAATGCCATCAAGATCGAAAAACAGGGCGACTCGCGCAGAGTCGGAGGAGATGTAAGACAACGTAAAGACCTGAGAAACCGAAGACCTGGAGAGCCGCAACCCCAGTCAGCGAAGCCTCAAGAGAGAAACAGCAGTCATTCCAGTAGAAATGTACGATGGAGGAGAGTCCCGAGATTTGCGTCACCGTCCCTCGAGATGTCATCCTTCCATCGATCGACACCGGGCAGTCGCAGTAGTCAGGCCTCGGAGGCCCGTGAGGAACCCCCATTAGGCGGCCACTGAAACCTGCCCGGGCAATTTGGTTTGCTCTTGGCTGGCGTAGTGGGGACCGACCAGGAGAGAAGCTCGGCCCCCAATGAATAGCTCAGCCGGGCATTGAGGAGACTGAAAGAGGAAAAGAGCTGGTAGATTCGAACTTACCAGGAACTCAATCATCGAGGTCTTGTGGTGGGCAGAGGTTTCTGGGCCTTGCCGAAGGCCGACAGCCCTCCTAGGCAGGTCGCCGATGCCCTACTCGCGGTGTGCGTGGCTAAAAAAGAGGATGGTCAGCACAAGCTCTCATTTAAGCGAAGATGGTCCCACCAAGGGAGAGCAAGAGATGCCAGCGTGATGGAGGAAGACTCATCGCCACCTTCGCCAATTCGAAGCCCTCATCACCAGCTAGCAGCGACGTCGACGCCCCGGCGTGCCATCTTGCTCCGAGAAGGTCGAGTACAGCTTGTGAAGGCACTTGGGTGTGAGAGGGGAGATGAAGAAGGCTTACGAAAGGTGAGTCCTGTCACCGCAGCGGACTGTTGGTGTGGCAAAGAACGACGCCTCCGCCGCCCTGGAGGCCTCCGCCTTGCCCACTGCATCTGCTGCCCTCGCCTAGGATGCCATCCAGGTCTTGGTATGTCGTTGCAGGCCGCACATACCGACGTTGTGGTGGAGGATGTGTGGGTGGGTGAGAAGGAGAAGAGGTTGAGGGGCGAAGAGGCAGCGAAGTTGGTGTTGACTCGGGAATCCACACAGGATTTTCGACGCCCCGGCAACGTCAGCGCCAAGACGGGCAATGTCCTCCCCACCTCACCACTATACAGCAGGCTGAGGATGAACAACCCTGGCTGAAGCTCCTCTAGCAGCTGTAGGAAAGGGTATGGCATAGATACCCTCAGGCAGGAGGAGGAAGGAGATCAAGGCTAATGTTCGGCCGCCCATACAAGCTTCTCCGCCACCCTCAGGAGCGGCAAAATGCGTATCTATTTCATCAAAACTACTCAAAAAAGCAGCGCAAATCAAAATGAAAAGTAGGGAAACGGCACGGGACGCTTCGTCGTGTGAGCTAATCTACCCAGATAGTGAATCGTAAGCACGTAGGGGGGCCTCAGGGGCAGTCATGTTATCAAACCTTCCACAACGCGAAGGTGAAGGCAGCCCATGATCAGAATCACCAGACCTTCTCCGCCTACACCCGGATCTAGGTTCACCGTCCTTCTTCCTCAAGCTCACTCATGAAACCTAACCCTCTACAACCTCTCTCAGCGCTGGCACGCACACTTCCTAGAGCCCCTGACATCGACACCCATATCTCCAATTCCACCGTCTCCAGCCTCAGATCCACGATGCCGCATCACCTCAAGCTCAGCATGCCCCGAGAACGCTTTCGCTGGCTCCGTAGTGACATCAAGTGGCAAATCAAGAGCGCATACCGCATGGTCGGCGGCCTAGCACGCAAGATCGGGCGGCAGGTCAAAAAGGCTGGACACGGTGTGCAGTGGCTTCTGGGAGCTCTCAGTCCCTTCAAGAAATCACAAACGACAAGAGAAGCTGGCCTGAACTTCGAACTGGAGGAAATTAGGGGCTATTAGGAGCATCTATCCACACCCTCCGTCATCTACCCTCGAAATTGCCATCAACAAACTACAAAAAGGAGGAAAAAGCCATCTACTCGAACAACCCCACGACAACCTCATTCCTCACGCCTCACACTCATATAGCCACCCCCCATCTCCGGCCCACTCGCAGGCGCAGAATCCCGAAACTCCAGACTCGACGAATCCCTGACATGCCCTCTCTTATTCGTCTTCCCATCCCGCCGCTTCTTCAACACACACCACCCAAAAATCAGAATCCCAACCACACTCAGCCCCGCAAACGCAATCCCCCCAACTGCCGCACTCGAGACCCCCTTCCCGCCCCTCGGAACCCCAGACGCGCTGGCCGCCGCCGCACCCGTCCCCGTCGCCACAACCACCCTCGTCGACGCGCCCTGCCCTGCCCCCGTCGTCCCCGCCCTCCCAATCGTCGACACCCACTCCCCTCCCCTCGGCGCGCCCGGCGGCCCCACCCCAGCGCCCGCCGCTGTCGAGCCGGTCGCTAGACTCCTCACCCTCCCGATCTCGCCCCCGTTCACACCATCAACCGGGTTCACAACCCCGACAACCCCGTATTTCACGCACTTCCAGCCAATTGAGTCCGTGCCGCCGGCGTCGAAGAAATACACCGGCTCGGCGGCGGTGGCGAGGTAGAGCTCCCACACCGGCATGGGCGTCAGATCCTGCCTTCCTACCCGCTTGTTGGTGGCGGCGGTGGGGGTGGGGGAAATGGGGATGTACCAGCTTTCGTCGACGACGCCGGACCAGAACCCCGGAGCGGTGGTGTTGGCGTAGGGTGTGCAGGGGTGGTCGGCGGACGACTGGGCGATGGAGTGGTTCGTGGCGTGCGGAAAGGGCGGGAAGGCGAAGTGGAGGTAGCTGGGGATTGGGAGGGTGAGGGCGGCGGGGACGAAGTCGTAGTAGGGCGGCTGGATCCAGATGGTGTTGGTGGCGAGGGGTGGGGGGGTTGCTGTGAGGCTGCTTCCGGGGGTGGATGGGGGTGGGGACGGCGTGGGAGATGGGGCGTTCGAATCTGAGGCGGTTTTGGAGTTCGAATTAGAGTTGGACGAGGAGGGGGTGTCTTGCTTTGAGACTGGCTTGGGTACTGGTGAGCTCGTTGGGCGGGCGGAAGATGTGGGGATTGGATTCGCTGGATGAGAAGAAGATGGGAGATTCGGGGCTGCTGGCTTGGTTGGCGGGTTCGTGGGGGAAGATGTTGATGAGGGTCTGGTGTAGGGGGGCTGGTAGTATCTTCGTACGTCTTTGGAGGTTGAGGCCATGGCGATTGTCTTGGGGAGGAAGGCTCGTGGATTGATGCTATTGGATTGTGGGTACGAAGATCGATCGGGTTCGCAGACAGAGGATGATGGAGATATGGTGAGATGAGGGGCATGTGGTTGGACTCCCAGCTGGCTTGGGCATTTGGCATGTGCTTTGCACGGATCATCTTCAGACGATACATACTCGGGATATGGAAGATAGCTTCGTCCGTATCTAGGTATATCAATTTCTTTGAGGAACTACATATTTTTGGAGATGTTAATTGAGGTGATGAAGGGGGAATACCTCCCTTCGCTCTGGTTTCACCGGCTCGAAGATCGATTTACGAGTCGCATCCAAGTTCATCGCTCCTGAGGATATCATACTAATACATCCCCTGATCCCTCGAATTCCTTTGCTAAGTTCGAAATTCAAAATTCAAGGCGCTATCACGTGCAATATGAGTATGTGGCATCCGCAGCTTAACCTCGCCAACGTCCGTGCGCGCAAGAACAATGTCTAGGTCACACGGGGAAACCCAACTGCTGATAAAAGTAGGCACGGGGCATTTGCACGCAGGTGACGCTTCCAAGGTTTCGAGCAAGGACACGGAGTTCTCCGTCTTGGCACCCAGGTGAAGTCGTCGCGGTGAAGGTCGATATGTCGTGACGTCACACTTGAGCCATGCGGTGAACACCGGTGTTCCTTTGCAATGGACGAGGACACGTCGCCTTGGTGGGGCTCGGGGTGGAGTGGTATGTTTAGGCTTGCTCTTTGATCATTCTTTTGCTGCGAGTTTCTTTAGCTCTGAGATCTTTTCACATCTGGTGCTGCGAGAACCCTGTGTCCTACATGACGAAGTCTCGGTGAGTGTCTCAGAGCTTCTCATAGTATCTTAAAAGCCATCTTCCTCTGACTTCAGTTCTTCTTTATCTTATCTGCAGCAGCCGCCCTGGATAAAGCTGCTCTACCAAGAAGTTGATAGATTGTTGTACAACGCTAATATCATTGTGAAGATTGACAGGCGCATTCGTAAGCGTTGACATAGCTCAATTGAACATGTGCATCCTCAAAGATACATCGTAGGACAATATATACCACTGTTCATTTTGAACCTGCGGATATATAAAGCACTCAAACCCAACTCTCGATATCTTCTTCACCAATTTGAAACCCCCTCAAATTTCAACAAAATTTCAGACTCAAAACATCAAAGTCAACCAAATCACAAACACATCAGAATGCCACGCCACTGGAGTTCCCCTCCTGCTGTTGGCCGCGACGCTTCCCAACAGTCGAGCCAACCGAATAATTCCGCTAGTCACGAAGATGAGACTGAGCAACGTCAGGCGAGATCTGAGCGCGATTCCTGGACGCTCAATACCACAAAAGAAAAAGGCAAGACGGATGAAGACAAGAGGCTTAAACGTGCCTCCGACCGTCTTGCTTGGCCTGCTGAAGAGCCACGCGGACGTAGCAAAACGAGCGAAGACCGCCAGGAAGACGCTCTCGTGGAAAGGCTCCGTAATCGTGACCGAAGCGCTGACCGGCCTTTGATCTACAAGCAGCTTTTCCAGCCGACCATTCGGCGTAGAGAGTCTCGAGGCTCGAAGAACCGCCGCAGTTCTTCTGCTCAGCGACAACTCGAAGAAGACAAGAAGAATTCTACGTCTGAGATTGACGAGTTCGTTGCAGTAGAGTTGGCTGAACGTGATGGTCCATCACGTCAACGCAAGCACGCCATAACGAGGGCACCCCGCCTACAGCGGCGGGCCTCCTCCAAGGATCGGAAGTCGGGGGCGAAGACTGATCGTAACGATCAGTTTGATGATATAATTGACAACTTTTAATGGCTTACTGCCATGAATCGTCACTCTCCCGATCTATAAATCTGATCTTGGGAACTTCAGCATTCCAGGAGAACGTATACCAGTCGCAACGTCATGTTCTGGGCTATTCAAAACTGTCGAAGGCACAAAGCCTTTAGTTCCTCTTGCCTGGCAAGTGTCATGCTTACACAACCAGAGCACTAATCTATATGTGCACATAAAGTGCTAACGTACTCCACAAGCGAGCGGCCCACCCAAGCGAGTGGCCCACCTCATCACCGGAACGCGCTCCGTTAACTTTCAACCACCATGCCTCAACAACGCAATACGCAATCAATTCAAAAAGAAGGCCAGATATGCATAGCTATCTCAGCAATCGATAAAAAGCAGTTTAAGAGCGTGCGACGCGCTGTTGCAACATACAACGTCCCCCGAACAACCCTACGACGACGACGCGCCGGAACAACCGCCCGACGCGATTGCGAGCCCAATTCAAAGAAGCTTACAAAGCTGGAGGAATCAGTTGTTATTCAACATATAATTGACCTGGATTCGAGAGGGTTTGCACCGCGGCTGAGCGCTGTACAAGATATGGCTAATAAGCTGCTAAATAAGCGCGGTGCCGGCCAGGTTGGCAAGAACTGGCCATACAACTTTGTCAAGCGGACTGATGAGCTTCAAACACGGTTTAATCGAAAGTACGATCACCAGAGAGCCCTATGCGAAGATCCAAGGATTATTGCGCCGTGGTTTGAGCTTGTGCGCAATACAAAGGCGAAGTACGGTATTACGGATGACGACTCCTACAACTTCGATGAAACCGGCTTCCAGATGGGTGTTATCTTAATAGGAGTAGTTGTTACAGGCTCCGAGAGACGGAATCGACCAAAAGCTATACAACCAGGCGATCGCGAGTGGGCCACCGTAATCAAGGCCATCAAC
>NW_022985446.1:1590685-1616698 GCF_010093595.1 Mytilinidion resinicola | reverse complement strand
ATTCGTAATCGCATTCAAATGCATCAACATAGCTCTCCTACTGCGATTCTTAAGTCGCTTGATTCGCTTGTTAGAGGCGCTGAGATGCAGATGCATAGGGCTGTGTTATTGCGCGATCAGGTTACAAGCCTTCAAAAGGCGAATAAGGCCGCCACAAAGCGTAGAGAGCGCAAAAGAAAGCGAATTCAGAGGCAAGGAGTCCTAACAAAGGCACAGGGCTCTAATATAATCGCTTAAAAGGAAGCTAATGAATAAATTGAGGGGGAAGTGCGTCAAAATAGGAGGCGCCCGGGTGGAAGTGCACGGCAGCAGGCGCGCTGCAGGCGCTGCGGCGAGACAGGACATAACTCTCGTACGTGTCAAAAAGATAAGGAAATTGTTGTAGATTAGACTGCAGGTCGTATTAAGTTAATATCTATTGGCGTTGTGGAGCAATTTGCATTTAATGTTGTGATTTGCTTGTGAGGTGGGCCACTCGCTTGGGTGGGCCGCTCGCTTGTGGAGTACGTTACCAACACATAATTTACTCGAATATCAACACAACCCAACACTTCTCGTAAACGGTTGCCTGACTCTAGAATTTCGTGATTGAGTGAGAAACGTAAGTTCGCCCCCAACACCCTCTTAGTGAATCCCTTCCTCTGGAAACTGGCTTGCTGCTAACCTTTACTTCAACCGAAGTCTAGAGCCCAGTATTCTCTGGCCAACGCTCGCACCAAAGGCCTTATAGTCAATGCTAGCGTCAAGGGTCCTCTAGTCAACCCTCGCGCCAAAAGCCTTCCAATCAGCGCTCGCATCAAGGGCACTCTAGCTACCAACATCCAGTCGGGCACACTCCATCAAGATTCGACGACTTTATTGACATACACTAAATGCCTTAGTGTGATAGAGCCGTCATTCGCTCGACCGTGAATCTTGGTCACGGCTGGGTCAGATACCTGTCGTCTACAGCGCTAAGCCGAATCTATATGATTCTGAGATGATGGAACAGAACATCTAGCAAATCGGCGAAGTTGGTTGAGCCGTCCAGAATCCCACTCTTTGATACCAGAAATACGACAGATTCCCCATACACATACCCCCTTTCAATATCCGTGACTTTGCTCTCGTTAAATTCGATTTAACAGCTCTCTTCCTTGGATCTCATCTATGCGCCTCGTCCAGTATTCCCCGCAAAATTATCATTTCGCCGATCTACAGAGGTCACGGAAGGATCAATTGCACCTATAGCACGAGTTCATGAGTTCGGACGCAAGGATATCGCAGCTACTTGGGCTTCACGCTTGCTCTCTAGACGTCATTGTGAGGACCAGCCCAACTAGCACCAAGTCGATCACTCATTGGCGACCTTCTTTTCACTGGATCAATCTTTGGCTCATAGTCAGGGCGCGCAAACCTATGTCCTAGTACTGTATTTCTTTGTCTCCAGATTCTCTCCTCATTGCGGAGTCTTCAATAACAATCCTAAAAGATACAGCCACCAGCATGGTCTTTCAACAATACAGGACATGAATATTCAGATCCACGATGCCAAAGCATATATAACATTGTGTAGAACTATGTTCTTCCACATTACACAACGTACCTCTTCAAAGACGCTGTGTTAACGAACATATAGCATTGAGTAGCTACAAGAAACCGATATATAAGGCTCTCCAACCCAGCCCTCATCCTCTCTTCCTCACCAAGTTCTCAGAAAAGCTGAAAATACTCAAAGCTTTCCAACACAACTTTCCAAACCCCCACAGTCACCACAACCACAATTCCCAAAAGCTCCAACAACAGCACACCCTCCCAGACCAACATGCCCCAAAGCTTTGGCGCCGGCGGTCGTCGTCCGTATCCTCGCACCCTTGAAGAATTTCAAGGATTCTTCGATGCTGAGATGGCGGACCATGAGGAAGAGAAGCGACAGTTGCGGATCGAGTGTGCCGAAAAGATGAAAGCCAACGAGGCCAAGTTGGCGAAGAAGATGGCAGAGATGGAAGCAGAGGATGAGGAAGACAATCGGCGTCGGCGGGAAGAGTATGCTGAGAAGAATCGTAGATTCGATCTCAAGATGGCCGCGAATAGGGCCGAGTATGAGGAAGAGCGTCGAGAGATTAGGGATAGGCATGCACGTCGTCGAGCTGAGCGAGACCAGACCCAGGCTAGCCGCACCGCAGCTCCAAGCCGTGTGCGGGAGCTGCGAGAGACTGAAACTTCGCGACAGACCTCTGGCCGCTCCCAACGTGAGCCATCCCGTCGTGCAGGCGATTCTTCTCGCCGCAATGGCGGCTCCTCCAGCTTCTGGGATGCCGATGACCAGTAATGGTCTGGCACCGTAGAAGCGGCCCCCTCATAGCTTGATCGCCTTTGTACTTGGGCATCGACCGATCATCAGCGGGGAGAAAACTCTTGGCTCGGCATAATGTGCCGGGTAGCATAGACCAGTTGATATTCTATTCCCATAGAATACTTCACCATTGCTGGTGCGTGTCATGCTTACACGGCCAGCGCGTTGGAATTAATGTGCACATAGGTGCCGCCAACGCAAAACATAGACAACACCTACACCAATACAAACATGGCTTTGGCCTTCCCCTACTATGAACTTTCCCAATTTTGACATTTTCGTGAATGACCTCTGGCCCAGTCAAATCTTTTCCGCGTAATGCACCCCATAGACTTCGGCCACGGTGCATTTGAAACCCCCTTCTTCCCAGAAGATCAAGAAACAAACCTCCTCAACATATGCCTCACGGTGAAGAAGCAGCTCATCGCTTCCGGTACGCAAGGCAACGATAGCCTACCACCGCTCTTCCAACTCTCCCGCTGGGTCACCGGCCCCAACCAAGAAACCCACAGATTCTACAACCGCATCAAGCCCGCCTTGCGCCTCGCCTCCCTCTTCATCACCGACCAAAAAGCCATCTCCAACTACTGGCCCCGCCTCCTCCTCGGCCACCACGCGCACACCCCCGGCTGCGCCAGCACGCAAGACTACCTGCACGCGTCCGTCCTCGCGCGAGTCCTCCCCTCGCGCCCTCCCCGCCGTCTCGCGCGCCTTCCTCCACCTCGCCAACAACACAACCTTCCTCTCCATGCTCCCCAACCCCGCCCACCCCCCGAACCAGAGCGCGTCTTCGGCGCCACCTTCCCCGCGCGCGCCCGCTCCGCCGCGCACACCCTCGTGCCCCCCTCGGCGGCGCCCTTCGCCTGGCCAAGCGTCCACCACGGCGCGCACCACCCCACCATCGGCCTCAACCGCCACTTCTACGCCTTCTTCGCGCTCCGGTGGCGCGCGGCCACCGCGTCGCTGCGCTACCGGCAGCTGTTCGTGCTCGCGCAGACGCTGGCGCACGAGGTCGCGCACGCGTTCGGCATGCTGACGCACCCGCAGTGGGGAGCGCGCGGGGTGGCGCCGTGGTTGGTTGTGCTGCGCGTTCAGGCGGGCCGCCCACGCAGCGGCAGGGGCTGGGGTGGACGTGGGAGCGGTGCGTGTTGGGTGGGGCGCTGGTCCCCGTGAACAATAATGTGGGGGATATGGGCCCGTTGGCGTATGCGCTGCATCATGAGTTGCCCACGCAGGGGCGGCCGGTTGTGGTTAGTGGGGTGGAGGCGAGGTCTTTGGGCGTGTATCTTGGGGCGCGAGGGGCGTCGAGGCGCTTGATGATGGGTTTTGTGAGTGTGGAGTGGGTGGCGGGGTGGTTTACGGGGGAGGGGTGGACGCGGTGGGAGGCGAGTGGGGAGATGTTGAGGGCGAAGGGGAGGCATGTTGTTTTGGTGCTGGATCAGACACCCGTGCAGACGATGGTGTATGTTGCAGAGGTTGAGGCTGGGGCTGGGGAGGAGGTGTGGGTTGGATGAAGCGGGTTGCACGTCAGGGGGGTAGAATTCGACCTCTTGAACGCAGAGAGGAACGGTATTTTGGTACTTTGAATGAATTCTTCGCATCCGGTGTTCAACACTTTCCTACCCCTAATCGCGCTAAGCTCCGTCTACCTGGACAACTCTGGTATCTTGGCGGTTTGAATGTGTATCTTGATGGCTAAAGCGATTATGGGAAGTGCTCGAGTCATGGCGCCATGACGAATGATGGCTCGTGAGAACTTGACAGATTGCGGAAGCACGTGAAAAATCGAAACAGTGAATCGGGTTTGGAAACCTAGGAATACTCTACACCACATTTACGAACTGCCATGGATAGCTCAGGACATGATTTTCTACAGACATTAGTTTGCCGGACGAAAGCATTGTACAGTCTATGCATACTGGGAAGAGATACGACCTGAAAAACGCATCAAACTCTTGGACAAGCCCGCAAACTGCCAGAAAAGAAATGGACCACAACGAACAAAGGAAAGATACGGAGTGAAAGAATACAGAAAGACATCTTCGTCTCTTCCACCCCAATTTCTGACCCCTTTCAATTCCGATGGTCTTGGGTATATGGTTTTCGTGTGGTATAATCAAACCCCCAACCTCTATACCCTGGGACTGATTTGTGAATTAGAAATCTTACGGCACAAATCTGCACTCTTTGTTGAGAGATATATCTACTCCGATCGACAAGAAAAAGTATTCGGCTGTGTGTTTGGCACGGGAGATATTGATACAATATGAGTCGATCAATCGAGAAGGCGACGGGTCGCTAGCTGATGATGCCCTGGAGTCAAGATCAGCCCCTACCTCTTATCCACAGAAACAAGTGGCTCTACCGTACCTTCAGACGGAGACTTTACGGTGCTCTACCACTAGCTCTGGCGCTCGTCATCATAGGCCTCGCGCTCTCCCGAAGTGTTTGGCCTGAAGGTGAATCCGAGGGCCGTGCACTTGGTGAGGAGATCATCGAAGACCGTGTCTCCCATCAGCATGTAGATGTTGTCGGGAGCCCAAGGATAACAAGTAATGGTCCATTCACAATTCCGGTCCGACGCCATCAGTTCGAAGATCCGCCAAACCTTCTCAGTGGTGTCCCTCCGGATCCGTTCCAAGCGCTTGTTCCCATTCCGGATGTGCGTGCTCTTCGGATTCGTATCATACTCCGCAGCTCGATGCAGAAGCCGCCCAAGATCCAACGTCGCAAGCCGCGTGCGGTCGTGCTCCGCGTTCGCTACCCAGAACTCGATGTAGTCATGCAGCTCGTCCACGTATGGACCCGTGTGCATCCGGAAGAGACCAAGGTCGCGGTCCCCTCGGCCAGCGCGGAAATGGGCGCGGCGAAAGTTCGCCAACTTCTTCTCGTTCAAGTCCCTCTGGGCCTCGATGCGCTTGTACTCGTCGCTTGGGTCCATCGGCTCGTATTGGGGATCGCGAGCCCGGCGAGGGAGGAGATCTTGGAGCCATTCAGAGCGGTCGTCGTTAATGGACAGATCAATCTCCGCCGTTGCGTGTCTTTCGAGGACGGCGGAAGCCTCGTGGTGCAGCTGGCGATCTGCTTGGAGTAGTCCAAAGTCCCCAGGCGCCGTGGTTGTCGCTTCGGTTGGTGATCTGATAGTGCTGTTTTGGTCGAGATCAAGCGCGTGGTAGTAGACAATTTCCCGAAGTTCTGGAGGTAGGATTTTGAACTTCTCGAAGACGCTGAAGGGGGCCTTCGGCTGTCGGACCGCACGGACGTGGTTGCGTCGAGGTGGAGATGTGTTTGTGTTGTCGCCGGCATTGGTGTTCTTTGAGACTCGAGCTCTGTATGTTTTGTCCAGATCGTGACCCTTGCGCTTGGACTTTTGTTGACTGCCCTTGCTGGCGGCGCGCTTGTTGGAGTTGGAGGAGCGGTTGGCGACCATCTTGGCTCGATGGAGAGGAGCTATGATACAAGTTGGTGTAGATATATGGAACAGACACTGTTGTCGGCGGAGAATTGAGATTGCTGTTCAGCGGCTGCAGAAAGATGTTGGCTGGGACAAAAGATTGCTGTCAACTTAGTAGTGGAGTTGCAGGTATGTGCCGGTAGTGGAAGATGCTTTGAAGGCCAGTGTTGTTTATCAAGCGCAAATGCTCCCATACGCGATATGGTGTGGTCAGTGCGTAAGTCTCGAAGCTAGCGCGGTCTTGTTTACAGCCGCACAGGGCGTCTCGGTGAAGCATTCACCCTGACCACAAAAATGATCCGCCTGGTGTCCACCTCCTTCTCCAATAAATCTTCTTCGGAAGCACACCCGCTTATGAGACTTCTCAGAGAGCATTACAGTGTCTCTCAAAGACTTAGGAGACGCAATGGGGCTCTGTGATCTTCGACATTGTACATTGATCTTGAAGTAATATCCAGATGATATCAATATTAGGGCAAACCTTACTTTCTGATGCTATCAACTATGATTAAGGTCAAGCATCGCTCACTTGACAATATTAGGAGAATACAAGTGGCGTAAGTCTGATATACGACCACGTAGTTGATACACTCACCTAAAAACCAGAAAATGCTCGAGTTCACTTTAGACGATGTCAAGATAGGAAGTAACAGCTTCCACGAATCTACTCAATTGTCTTTGAGATGGAGCATCACTATAAAACCCCACAGTTAGGGGACTGCAGGAGACACAGTTTTGATGCACGCCACTTAGTTTAGTACATTCATATTGAAACCACGTGATCCTTGAGGCCACTTCAGACGGCGTCAAGATAGCAGCAGAGATTCACTACGAGCCTTGTGGAGATGAGACATAAGAATTCAGGCCACTGTAACATCACATGAGTAGCATAGGCAAGAAAACAAGTCTGCTGTGCGGCCCCTAGTATGATATACGCTTGTCAAACCTATATTTCGCCCGAGGCCTTTGCAGACGCCTTCAAACAACAGCATCCATGTTCTCAGACCCTTCATAATTGCGAGGAGCACCGAAGACTACGGCCAGGTCACGCAATGAAACATGCATATCAAACTATCGCTCCCGAATCGTGAACTGTCCTTCATTTCTCATCAACCGGTGGCCAAGCTAGGACTGATTACCTCAAAGCTCGAGAAGCTCCTCTTCAATTCGTCGTTGATCCAGAGCGGAACAACGAATGCGCCCGTGCCGTTGGGCTCCCGGGAGACTGTCATGGTGGCCATCACGTTCTGTCGACACAAACGGCACGGCACCAGACTCTCTTCCCGTCCCCATCTACCTCTCCACCAGTATTGCCCTCTCTGACCCCATTCCGAATTTTCCCAGCAACTACGACGCCCTCTGCCTAATCCTGAAGCCAGCGAGCAAGACGACGCGCGGGAGGTCCGCAACGCGCTGCTCCGGCGACACGAAATACGAGACGAGGCCCAGCAGCGTAGCTCCCCAGGTCTCATCTCCCCCCTCTTTTTCTCTGCGGTCAACTTCGGCTAGGTCTTCTTCTCTGTTGCACGCGAGGCGTAGTCGGTATGCGTAGTGTACGTAGAAAGTTGAGTGTATTGTGTATGTCTATCTACAACAGAAGACTGTAGGAGCTGTATAGTTTGTACGGCTCCTCCTTCTGTCGGCCGTTAGGGTGGTACCTAAAATCTGTTGTCCATTCCATCGGCACTACCTTCCGCGACAAGGGGTGTGAGGTACGAGAGAAGGCGTCGAAGTGGATAGTTCGACCTAGGACGCTCAGCGCGTAAAAGCGCGACACACCGGCCTAAACTAAGTCGATGGTCTGTTGGCTTGCATGTCCCCTTCCTTAGGACCCTCCGGGCTTGAACCTACGCCCGGAGGGAGAAATCGTCGTGATGGATAAAGGAAGGGGGAGTTTGCTCTAGCGCGGGGACGCATCGCGTCATCATCTCACAGACATGGGGAGACATCTGTGACTTGTTCGATGTACCGCGCCTTGGAGAGACTGCGGCCGTCCTTGCAATGGTGCAAGCGCCAATATGCTCTAGCTGAGCTTGGTCAATTGGATAGACTCGTCAATTATAACACGCAAAGTGTGACGAAGAAACGTAAATCCTCGTTCGCCGAGACAGTAGATTGTCCCCTTTCTTAGGCGTAAGTCGCGTCGGTGGAAGGGGTTTCGATCCTACACGGGACGGACAGCATTCCTTCGAGACGCGCAGTGGAGAAATTGACCTTGCAATGATGAAAGCGCCAAAGACAACTGAGGCCGTGGCGGTACTGGTTGGAAGAGAGGGAATGAGGGTCTCGCGAGACTTTTTAGGGATGTGAGGATGCGACTGTGACGGAACAAGTTGACGGAGGCCGTGTGCGTGATTTGTTGAATGATAATGTTGTGGAGAGAGAGATCTGGAGCAAGGCGAGGCTATGAACAAAACGTGACGTGCGCCGCCGCTCTCTCCAAACTTACGTTAGACCGCATTTGGATTAGCCTCGACATCATGGCAGGTTCCAACCTGGCCAAGGTAATGGTAAGATGTGCTCCCAAAGCTGTTAGAAGTGAAGGACCCTACTAACTCTCTGCTTGGTTCTCTGGACATTGAGATCCATAGCGGCTTTCTCGATTTCTTGCGGCGTCACTTAGCGCATCTCTACACAGTGCAGGATATTCAATCGAAAGTGCTTCGTAATGATGATTTGAAATTGGGACTCTCCCATGGACTACCTTCATATCACTTTCGCATGTAGCGAGCCCGTCGCCCTCCGAACCTCCACGCAGTTGAACACTTCTCTGAAAGACTCCTCCGCGTTGCGCAAATCCGTCTCCGCCACTCCAACGCTGCCAGAGCTACCTCGCGGGTAAAGCTATTAATCGTACTCTTCGCCTCCTGTGGCCTATCAGTCTCGTTAGCCAATGAGTCTCCGCCAGTAGTTACGATTGTTATGTGTAAAAGGAATCGTGTCAGACAATGGATGGGCTAATCAACGGCTTCCGCACACGAGACAATCCCAGAAGAACTTGTAGAAGCTGTTCCTCTCACCGGGGAGAGCCGCGGGGTTCCTCAGCACCTTTTACATTATCATCACTCTAGTAGGGGTGCTGGGCAGTAGAAGGCTTTAAAGAGATGATGCTCACCGGGTTGTTCTTAAGCATTCAGAAGGGCCAGGGCGTTCTGGTCGGTATAAGGCCGACGGTGGGAGTCATTTTTCTTCCTTCCTGCGGAGTGATGTTAGCTACCCAATCTCAGTGAGTGACTGTGAAAGGAATGTTTGAAAGAGTTTGCCGTGCGCATACGCTGTCCCTCAAATAGTATGACTGCGGAGGCGCCTTATAGCTTGCCCTTTTTACGTATGGCTTTATCATTGTTGATAGGGTCTCGGATAATAAACAAATGAAAGGGATCACTCACCATGAGGATTTCAACATGGAGGGAAACCGCAGTCTAGATGGACGTGCCATGCTGGATATGTAGTTTTGCATATACTGCGAGGTGATGTTAGCTATCCAATATCCATGAGAGGTCATAACAGTGCCGTGTAGAAAAGACTAGTTCAGAAAAATTAAAATGGTTTGTGCTCATAGGCTACAGACCGATCCCGGAGGAAACACGCAAAGGGCTACCCCTTCGCAAAGGATGGCTGTGAAGGTGCCTTATAGCCTGCTTTTACTAGTCCCTAGGGTGATTAGCCCCAGGGGCTTGCTTGGTCATCACGACGTAAATAGAGGTTTGTGCAGTAAGCAGGTGTAATAAGAAAACACTCACCATGGATGTCTTGAGGCAGAGGAACTCGGGATTCTAGCTCGAAGCGTCACGCTGGATCTGTCGCTTCGTATGCACTGCTTCTTGTCATCAGCCGACTGGTCTTCTTTGGGAATTGTTGCAGTTTGGTGTAGATGCCACTGAATCAGACAAAATGTTGTAATCATTAGCGTATCAGCCCCCATGGGCGGGACAGCTCAATCAAAAAGGTAGTCAAATTTTGTGTCATCACAAAGTGGAGTTGTGTATAATAAACCCACCGCAAGGAGGACGTAAGAAAAGTGGCACTTACAGCGCAGTGATTTGTGGTGGATCTCTTGGAGCAAAAGGAGTCGTGGTTGAGCGTAAAAGCTACAGTTTTGGATTCCCACTCTCGTGTATCTATAGTCCTACAATGCATGGTTAGCTGATTGGTGTTTCTATTTAGTTCCGATAATCTGAGGGGTGTTCCAAAATCGACTATATTAGAAAGACTGACACGTTTCTCTCATAGGCGCACAGCTTGTAGCGAGCCCAACCCACCAGCAGCAGAGAACCGATCGAAATGCCAGAAGCCGCGGGCATTTTGGTTGTTTTGGCTTGTTTTATCACATTATAAGGGAGGGTTTGCGTGCAATACGCAGAGGGTATCAGGAAGATGCACTTACTGGAAGCACTACACCGATCCCACCTCCCATCTCACAATCCGTCTCAGAATTTGAGCCCACGAGGGTCCACCCAGGGATATTCCAGAAAGCGTTCTCTAACAGAGTCGAACAAGACATGAAGAAAGATGTATATCGGTTCGAGGTCTCGAGAAGGGCTGTAGATGCCCTGCTTGCTAGCAGGACGAGTACGGGCGAAGGGCCCGAAGGCAGCGATTGTCAGCTTTGGACACTGATTCTACGCTTCCGCGACACCATTGTTAGCGCAAAACTCTGGACGAAGTGACGTATGATTGTAGTAATGTGGCATTCTCAGAATAATATGTTGTTCTCACGAGCATCCAACGTCAACCTCAGAGGCATCCAAAGGCAACCTCATGGGCATCCAACGGCAGCTCTTTCAATACAAAGACGTGAACTTCATCATATGGCGAAGCGCTGTAAAAAAGGGAAAGACAGGATTGGAAAATGCTTACCATGGACTTCACGCCTATCCGGTTGGCACTCGAGGGGATATGGCCCTGCATTTGGTGGCGAATATCCGATAAAGCATTGTGTGACGGTACTGATCAGGCAACGGTAGAGGCCCGTGCAGGCTCGAGGGCTTCAAGAGCATTACGATTGGTCTCGTTTTCGAGGCGTAGAGAAGCGAGTGAGGGAGGAGATAGCGCTTGTTCAGGTCAGAGGCTGTCCCGCTGCTTCTAAGAAGTCATTGTTAGCCTAAGACTCGAGTGAAGAGGCGATGTAGATTTGTAGGGAAGGAGCGTGTTCAGATGTGGTTTGTTCTCAAAGGCATCCACCGGCAGCCTATTAGACAAGAGGAAAAGACCGTTTCATCATATTCGCCAATCTTCGCGAAGACTGAGAAGGGAAAGACTGGGTGTGCTTACCAGGTACAGTACATCCACACGCCCTGGTTTGGACTTGACCATCTCTAACAATTCGAGGTCTTCGATGGAAGGAAAGCGAGAAAATGTTGTGCGAGGCTTCGGTTTGATGTCTCCACGGGCGTCGTGAGCGTGTCGCTTCGTGGTGTAGACGATTGAAGGACGGGCGAATAGTCCCATCTCTAGCCTTTAGAGGTTGCTCTGAAGCTTCTGCTGTGATGTTGTCAGCCTGGAGTGCTCCTGAGGAGGCGAAGCTACTTTGCAAAATTGTGACTCTTGCAGAACGTAAATGCGGGTCTCATTTCGGAACAAGTCCGACAATCTTTGGAACAAGTCCAATGTATTTTTATCATCATATAGAGCGCGTTAAGCAAACCCGAAGAAGATAGAGGGGAGTACTTACCAGCTCTGACAATGTGTCTCACACCTGTGCGTCCGACACTGCGGCAACTATGCGCGCCCGACACTGCGGCAACTATGCGCGCTATCACTCTTGCAGTGACTGACGAGCTACGAACCTGGACGAGGAAGACTGTTGAGAGGATGCCCTCCAGGAGAGTGAATGCGAGTGCTGTGCTGTGAAGAGCTCAAGATGGATGGGTTTGGTGGTTGGTGGAGGAGTGAAGAGGCACGGCAGGACGGCACGGATGTTGTGATTTTGACCTACCCCAACAAAAATTACGTCACGCAATAGAGCACAGAGAGTCATGACCTTATGATTGGCGCGTTCACAAGCAGCTGACGTTATTAGCACCCTTCTGCCCCAGATACATGGGTTTCGACCGAGAATCAGGAACTGTTCGCTTCCAATTTGCGCAAGTGACTGTTATGTTTGAAGAGGCCACGAAGATATTGCCTTGAGGGGAGGCGAGTAGGACCTGTGAAGGTAGATGCGATTAGAATATTGAGTTCTTCTCCTTGTTTACCTGCTTTCTTTACTAGCATGATGATCCCTCCACCGCCTCGAGCTGAGCTAAAACTCCCATTTCATCTCCAGCCTCGAGTCTCCTACGTTGATGTCTGTAAGATATAGCCCCCGGAGCTGTCCCAAAAAGCGACAAGACAGGAGCAATTGTCTTCTTTGATTCACTTCAATCCCTTGATTCATGAACACTTAAGTCAGAAAATAGACAATTCACGGCGTCATTGCTGTCGTGCTGGACATTCAGGTGTTATGGGCTCCCTCTATAACAAATCCCACCGCAGATACACTTCGCCACACTCCCACCATCACCAAGTGTCAACCTCAATACCAAAACAAGAACGCCACCATGTCAGACGGTACGTACTCCAAGCAGCCTTTGCACCGCTCGTCACTGACCTGCCCCTCCAGCCAACGGCAATCCCAGCACCTCGAGGCCCCCAGAAAGGCCCACAACGCGACCAGAGACGCACGAGACGGCGAGGGCGCCTCGACGCTGTGTCCACATCGACTTCAAGCCTGCACACAAGCAGATCGCCCACTCCCTGCCTTCCTTCAAGAACAAACGCCCAAACATCAACGCCCCCCTCCCACCTGAGCCGGCCCTTCTGGCACCCCTACCGCGAAATCGGTCTACGCCATGGTCAGCTTCTTTACCTCTCCTAGTGCTGTGTCTAACCGGCTTTCCGACGCTGGGTAGTCCAGCCTGGCCACATTCTACTTCATTCCCCGGCCTCGTGCTACCTCCGCTTCCCGCCTCAAGACCTACAAAGACCCCTCGCACGGAGCTCGTGCTCAAGCTGAGGCAACACCCGTTGGCCAAGACAGGCCTGCGGGACTCGAAGCGCAGGCCAGTGTCCCTTACAGGAGCAATCTTACAAGATGCCGCAAGCTCAACCGGAGCCAAAGAAAGTGTGGGCAAAGCTGGAGTGCCGCACCCTCTTCTAATCCAAAGCCTGGCAAGGTCTACCTACGAGACAGGCCTTGGGTTCTCTACAGATGTAAGGCCTAGCGAGCTGCGGAGCAACCCCTTCCTCTGCCGTCGGACCGGCTATCAACGGCACGCTTCTCATCGACGATCAACCCAAATCGAAGAACAAGGCGGGGAAGGACACCGCCGACACGTACGCTACTACGGTCAGAGCCAGGTGGGATGGTCTCCCTCCTCATTTGAAGAGAGCCGCAGATGCGTACACTATTATGGTTGCCTCGAACACATAAAGCATCTCTGTCTGATCTTCGAGAACCTTGGGTGAGTGGTGCTACTCTCTTCCCGAGAAATGCGGCGGGAGTGGCGGGCTCGCTTTGGAAGCTACGGAGGGATTCGAGCGATGGATGTTCATCGGTACGAGTAGGAGCTTAGTTCATGCTCGCTTCAAGCTGAATTACCTTTGAGTCAACTAGAATCCCAAGGGACAGAAGACCTTGACGTGGATGAGGCAGCTGCTGGCCCGGAGCGGATTGCACGGGGCGAGATGGGTCTGAAAGATCATAACTCCTAGTTCAGACTTACTATCAATTCAGGCTGTTTGTGAAGAGGCTGAGCTATGCTAACATCAGTGGTCATTCAGATATACGGCTGGACATATTCATTGGTCTCTGCCTCGGGTCACTCTCTCAGCCTATTACATCTCCAAACATGAGCCGAGGGGTAATCTGACACACGGAGCTTAATACAGAAGGCGCCAAGTGAATATTAAAGCGTCTGTTCTGGCAAGGTTGAGTTCTTAGGGCTACCCTGGACGGTGTTGGATATCTATACGAAGAGATTGTGGACGTGGAGATAACTTTGAGCAAAGGATGAGAATCTCTCCGCAATTAAATGAAGAAACTCAGTTGACTGAAGATCGACTACCAAGCACTCAGTCCGTGTAGGTATAAAACCTTAAAATTGTACGTACGAATTCAAGAAGTGGCAAGTAGCAATAGGAAGGGTCTTTTGAGTGACTGGACGCATTCTCATTCTAAACACTGATTCTCACCGGCAACTATAGTCCAATCCACTCACTGTTGTGCATTCCAGTCCAATTCTTCACATCATTCTCCTCTATCAGAGTTCCTCTCATAGCTAATGCAGACGTAGCATGCTCTAAAAGTATCCAGTCCCAAATTTCACGTAAGAGAGAGAAGATGCCAGTATTGAAGTCAGGGAAGGAAACGTGGTGATCTGGATCGAACACGACTTCCAGGTCGTTGTTAGTACATTAGAATACCACAAGAGGTCGTCGATAAGTGTAAGCAGATTTATGTTTGCCAGCCTGGCTAAGTTACACAAGCGATTTTCTAAGAAGGTTAAAATGGGGAATAATAGAAGCATGGTAGACCCTAGCTGCAGACCGTAAGTAGAAGATGTAGGTTAAGTAAGTAAAGTCTTCACGCAAAAGGAGAACGTCTACCCAATTTGAACGTCCCCGGATCGGCTTGCCTTTTGACTGAATGCTCACCTGCTATCTAGGCTACCCCTGACGGCGGTGGTGGGTAGGCAAGGGTAGAGCTTGTGTAGTAGGATATCCCTATATACAAGCCTATGGCTTATAAGCACGACATGGGAGCTGGTGCAGTGGAAATCTGACTGTCTATTGACCAGCCAGCTATCTACTGGCTGGGCTACGCTTTACAGTGGCGTGGAGTGGACAAGAGCGCGGTTCAATCCGTAAGATCTCCGTGTCTCCAAGTTACCAGCCCAGAAACCTGATGTCAATGTTTGCGTAGGGGATTTAGACAGCTGTTTGACTAGCTATCTACACACTAGCTGGGCCACTCCTTTCGGTGGCGTCAAGCGGGTAAGAATAAAGCCAGTGTAGAGGTATATCCGCGTATCCACACTCTGGTCTGGAAACACAACGTAAAGTTAGCTCGGTGGGAACTAGACTACCTCTTGCCTAGTGAGCCACCATGATAGCAACTGCAGAGTCAACACGACGGCAATTCCATGGATTTGTTGCGACCACAATCGTGCTTTAATACTGCTTTATACACTGTAGGAGGATGTTCTTTCCAAGTTGACGAAGCACAATTCTTGATGGTTGGAGAGCGGACTTTACAAAGAGGACAAGCTCGGCTAATAGGCTTTCTCTATCTGGACAAACATTCTCATAAAGATATATCATATTTATAAGTATTAAACTTCTTAGAATAAACAGCCCTTTGCAATACTTAGACTACTACTCTTAGCTTTAGCTAGGTACTACTAGACTTATAATTATAAGGAGCGACTAGTAAACTATATTTCACTTATAAAACCTCCTTTACTTACTATAAGTTTTTTACTTACTATAAGTTTTTTACTTTTAATAAGTTCTTCACTTATAACAAGTTTTCACTTACAGAACAGTTCTAAACAAAGTAAGGAGCATAAAGTGTGCATAGTATTATACAAAGCAAAGCTCAAAAAAATCCAACCCAAACCCCGAACACCCACACTATCCATCCTATGCACACTCACTACCGACTCATTGCTCCAAATGCTGCCTAGCCCGCCCAGCAACGCAAGCCCTCCTACAGTGCTAGGCCCAATCTCGTCATACTCGGCCTCGGTATGGCAATAACTCTTGAACTCCGGCATCTGACCCAACAAGCTACCACCGAACCACGGGCCGTGTCTCTGCCGCTTATGACTGATGACTTGCACATCTAGTCCGCTGCTAGCTTCGCATTAGAGCCGTGTTCATGTGCTGCAAACTAGTAGTTGTCACCTTTATTCTTGACCCAGGCTGCAGGGGTATCTATGCGAGCGGTTGTGCGCCGCGCACCAGTACCAGGGCGCGGGCTGCGGGTCTCTACCCAGAACGCGCAGGAACTAATTACTATGCATGAGTACACTAATCTTAACATAGCACTGTATAATACTTAAACGTACAGCAGATCGGCAGAAGCAGTTGTATAGGCTCCGGGCCTCCGCAGTGCCTGGACGGCCGAAGGGGTGTTCCCCGATCAGCCACCTGAACTAGCGGCAGGAGGCGGCCAGCGAGGCGCGGTCGTCGAGGAGACAAGCGTCCCCAATTTTCATGAGGATCTCGTTCGGCAGGGAGAGAAGGTCTCACGGCATGGTGAGGGCACGGGTGAGGTGCGGGTGAGGTGTAGTAGTGAGATTTTGCTTCCAATAAGCCAATTAGCCAAATAAAGGCTGTGAGCGAGGTGTTGCAAAGATAGAGGGTTAGACGTTGTAACCTATTTAAGGCAAAGAAGAAGACTAAACGAGCTAACACCTTCACCTTTACCAAGCCTAGAAGCCCTGCTACCGTCTTTGCAGGGCTTGTATCTACCAGCCTTCACCTTCACTTCACTCGTTACCCCCTGCTCTCTACAGCTCCTCCTCACTCCCTAAGGAACCATTATTATGGAACCAATTTGTGTAGGGTACAGAGCATTAGAGCTTTACATACGCGTTAGAGCAGTAGTAGTGACAGGAAAGGTCCGTTTAAGTAACTTGAGACATGCTTCTTCTAAATACTAACTCCCCCCCAATCCATCTACTCACAGCCTCTTCGAGGAAATAGACCAGGTTGTCCGCCGCTCTCAGTTCTTTTGGTTCCAGTCAACTGAACAGCCGCATCCTGAGCCAGCCTCTTTGTCCTCGTGTATCTTCCTTCACTCTCGTCGTCGTCCAAGCAAACCATGGCACGAGCGGGAGACTGGCGGGTAGGACGAAGTAGCGGGTAGTGCATCCGCGGCTCCCTTCCCCACCTTGTTCTTCGGTTTGAGTTGATCGTCGATGAGCGGGGTGTACTTAGGTTGCAAATTGACGTGAACTCTGTTTGATTTGTGAAGCCGTACGAGCAGACTATATACTACATAGGGAGCGTAGGCATAAGTACTAATTAGAGGCAGCAGTAGGCAGCGGTAGGCAGGGTAGGCCACCGTACCCCAACCCCTCTCTGTAGAAGTTGTAATTGGCTAGGCACGTAGGCCGGAAACCCTGAGTGGTGTCGAGTGGGAGACTGTCAGGTAGGATGAAGTAGCAGATGGTGGAGCCGCGCAAGTTGATAGTATCGAGTGAGACCGGGTCGCGGCCATTCTACGTCAATATGACACCGCTCCTTATCGGACGGGTCTGCGGCATTGACTTTCTCCAAGAAACGGATTTCCATTTCTGTCCAAATTTAGGATCTGAAGATGGGTGAGGCACGGGAGGGAGGTGAGGGTCACTTACGCCACCACGCCTTTCTCAAGCTGCTACGCACGCGCGCAAAGCTCTCCAGCCTCCTCGGTCCATTCTTCACAGACCAACATCAATTGCGCCGGAGGAGACTAGCACAACTCTGCGGCCATCTTTGATAAGTTTGACGCATGTCTCGACAATGACGAAGACCGGGAGCCACTCCCAATATCTTGCGAGAATGAAACCGTCTCTCCCGCTCAATTCGGAATTTTTGCACGACCGAGCGTAGCGTAACCTGCAACGCCAGGCAAAAACGTTCCACAAGGCCATCCACAAAACCCTCCTCTCATTCCCCCCTCCTAGCTCACGCGCGCCACAAACATCAGCGCAATGCAGGCCTCCAGCCACGCCAGTAAACCCATCCCACGCGACGAGATCCTCGAGACAGAGCCGCTCCAAGTTCCAGCTGGGCGGGCGACGTCTCGTGAGCGTTTACTCACTTCGCAAGGCGCCGGGCAAATTGGTGCGGAGGGAAGCACTGGCGGGTCTCGTCCTTCTCTCAGCCAGGAGCAAGGACTCGAACCTGTCCGGAATGTCAATGCTGTTGACTTGGTCCATCGTGTTGTCGCTGGAGTGGACGCCCGGTGCGAAAGGGCCCGGATGAAGAAGCGGTCTCGGTTGCGGTGCTGGCGATTGCTGCCGATGATGGGGGGGCGGTGCGCCCGGAGCCCGCATAAAGAGGCGATCTCGGTTGTGGTGCTGGCGATTGCTGCTGATGATGGCGGGCGCGGCCCATCATCAGAGAGTGGTGGCGCGTTCAACAGGGTAATTGGGAGAGCTGGAGGCGGATCAGTGATCCGTTTTGGGCGCAGCGTGTTTATGGGGAGCTTACCTTTGGCGTGCGTTGAGCGCTGGCTTGACGGATGGAGGAGAGACAGGTTGGTGTCGTGGCGAGGAAGTGGGTTGCCGTGGAGCTGTAGATGAGGAAGACTGCGCTGCGCTAGCCGATTGCGTCACTTCTCTATTAGCCGACTACGGCCTGCGCGATTTGGCAAGGTTCTAGCAATAGCTAGGTAGAGGGACTCGCTACTGGTAGACAAGTAACACACTGCGATGCAACTGTGTACAATGTTTAGCCACTGACTGTGGTACCTTAGACTACTCATGCACGTCTATTTGTGAGGACGTTCTTTGCAGTGCCTAACAGGTTTTCAGGGAGATTCGAGGCTGTGAAAGGAGAAGGAAATTGGAAATGACTTAAGTGATAGTTAGTTGCTTGATCATCTGTGAATTCTGCATAACGGGATGGGGTGCTTCCCACGGCAGTATTTTTATGACAGTTTATGGACAAAGCGGCTTTGTGCTCTTACAATACTTGGAGATTGATAGACCATAGTCTTATTCCTACTTTCGTATAACAATTTCATCAATAGCAGTATGTATCTACAGAATCAATAGCCACGACTTGGAGTACTCAGCCCCGCAGCATGATTCTCACAAATAGCTAAAATCCTTACTACATTAAACTATTGAGTACGTACAAGTTTTCAGTCTTCACAGTGTTTTAGAGCTTTACAGACGTGATAGGTGGTACTTACAAAACACCGAATTCTCCGTAATCGCTTTGGTATATGGGCATTTAGAGTTCAAACATCACGGCCAAGTTAAGGAAGTCAAGCATTGGGGTAGAGAAATTTCATTTATCTAGTAGGTTGAGGTATTAAACCTTACAAAGAGAAGATAAGGGAGCCTGGTTTATTGATCTTGCTCACAGCTTCCCACAGAACTGTTTAGTCAACAAAAACGACGAAGCGTCATATTTCAAGACGGACCACGTACCAGCGACTAAACCCGCTATTCATCTCGGGAAGGCTTCCGCCAAGAATGCCGTCCAAGTTCGCCAAACTCCGCCTCTTCTTCTTCAGCAGAGAGGGGTGGAGGGCACATCCAATGCCCCTCATCCTCGTCATCAGAACCATCAACATACTCGTCATCAAAGAGCTGACGGCCGGGGATTTGAGCAGGCGTATAAAGTCCATCACTGCAGGTCGAGAAACACTCCGCTCCGAGAAATATAAGGGGTACTTGAACTTCAAACAAATTAAATTTTGTGCACACGTTGATCTCTGTTCTAATCCTATACACGTTACATGCTGTAGCCATTTCTAAACATCTAGGACCCCTTGCATCTAAAATTTACGGTTGCATTGTCTCCTTCGCGCCTGATTTGCGGAGAGACTCCTTTTATGGTTGTAACCGGATTCCATCACCACAGCACCACTATCAAGCTCCCATCACTTCTGCTACTCATATAAGGGTCTTCTAAGCCTAAAAGCCTCACTACTATACTAGGAAGTCGTTATCAGCCTTGTGGCGGCTATCGCACGCAAATTCATGCAAGGTCGCCACCCTGGTCGGTACTTCTAATTGAAATATGTCGCAGACCAAGGCATCAGCCGTGGAGGCCTGAGGCAAGAACTGCATTAATAAGCTTGCCATCAAAGCTATATAGAACGTCGGGCGGGGTAACCCGACCGACAAGAGACACCACACACACACAATCAATCATACTCTGCTGCTTGATATCATTTCCAATCCTGCTTCATCCCGTGCACACCTAAGTGCGACAGTTATGAGCCCGGTAGCTCTTCTCCTGCTACACAGCACTACGAGCAACGAATAAATCAGACAATTCTCCTCTCAACGGAGCAGTTCTCACGAAGCGGCAACAATCCTCGGCCGATTCTACGAGAAGCGGGGTTGTAGAAAAAGCAACATTACAACCTCAACATTCAAAGATAAGGACTCAGAAATCGATTGAGTTAAGGCCTTTGAACAATCAAGATCAAATACAACAGTCTATCTCGAATTTACGGCAATCCATCACACGTCTCGGCAACTTGCTACGCCCAAGTTCTATGCTCAACTTGCAGCAAAGCTCCGTTCCTGCCACCGGATTTTGCAGGAATTATCGCGACAATGTCGATCAAAGATCACAACCTTCCAATACTCAACACACGCAATAATTAGACCGATTAGATTAATTCTATCGAGGATCTTGCTGTATAAAACGATGTGTGGAACTACTGTAACCCCGAAGGCATTAAAAACCTGGTCTTTACTGTTACCAAACCACTAGACTCGGCAAATAATAACACGATCTAGAGATTCCACAGCCTTTAAGCTATTTATAATAGCGAAAGGAAGAAGTATAATAAAGTCTTTAAATATATTAATATTACAGTCTGCCAGGAGTTTAAACAACACTATATTAGAATTTACACAGTCCGAAGCAAGGTTATTGCGCTAGCTAAGAGCATCTAGCTAACCGCAAAGGACCAGAAACAGAATATTAGGATAGAGTTCGAGAAGCTTAAGAAAGGATATAGCAGCACTAGTCTCGATAAATAGCTTAGCCGATGGCCTACTCTTGTTAACAATGCAAAGCAGTATAAAATCGAAAACCTAAGCAAGTCCTAGATATATAACACCTTTATTAAAGCTTTACAGGACCTTAATCCTCTATTCTATAATTATATAAAGTTAAAGAAAGCTTATATTAAGGGGGAAACAACCCTTATTAGAGAAACAGCAAAAATAATAGAGAATATTTCCAACGCACTTTTTGCTGCGCTTAACTAGATAAATCTAAATTACGCAAGCACCGGTTTTATAACTATTAATAATAACTCTAACTCTAATAAAATAGAGAATAATACTAATATTATAATTATGCAGAAGGCTTAGAATACTATTAATAAGACTCTTAGGTTCTTCCGCAGGCTAAATCTAGTACTTTCTAATAAGAGAATTATAATAGGCTTCTATATTAAGCAGTTTAGGACTATAGCACTAGTAAGCGAAAAAACTATAAAAGGGCGAGCTGCACACGCCACCCTTTAAGGCAGAAAGCACGGTTATAATTTAGATTTATTAGATAATAATAGTTTACAGCTAAAACGGAAGAAATAAAGGGCCAACTTAACTCTAATAATAATAAACTTACTAATAAGCCTATAAAACTGCGTGTGCGGACTTGCCTATAAGTATATAGACTATTAATATCTTAATCTATTAAGTATACTATTAGATTAGATACTAATAGTTTAAGTTTAATCTAAGGTTATTATAGTAATTATAGGAAGCAAATAGCTCCGATTAAAGATTAAGAAAAACTTCCTTAGAAACAATATTACTTTACTAAAGTTTTGGCCTACCGATACTTTAAACACCTAACCTAAAAAGGCAACTAATAATACTATATTATCTTCGACTACTACCAGGATAAGGGTATTCTTTGCCATCTTAAAGTTTATATTTAGTATATTAGCAAATAATAAGTATAACAACTATTTTAGGCTTAATAATTATGCAGATATATATATCTGCAATAACCTGTTAAAATTCGCTAGGTATAAGCTAATATAAAACGAAATTATATAATTTAGCAATATAGATGCGCATATTAAGAGGATAGGAGATATTATAGTCTATATTAATACTCTATTAGGTCCTAGTCTTATTAAGCTTAATAATATTATATATATACTAGGCTTCTACTAAAACCTTATAAATATAGACTTTTTAGAAAGGCAAGGGCTTTTCTTTAATATAAGGATATATTGGATAAAGTATTTAAATAGATTAAACGCATTTAATATAACTAAATATAGTATATTCCGGGTTATTAAACTATATATTTAGGATTCCGTTATTAAAGCCAAATCTTATACTAAAGCTATATAAGCTTTTGCTATAGTAAGGAGGTTAAAAACGCCCTAGATTGCTATAGTATTAATAGATATTTAGTATGCTAGATTAGGGTATATTAGGAAAGAAGCTCTTAAGCAAGTACTACACGCAGTTAAAGAAGTAGCACTTAGTACTTGCAATTTCCAGCGGACCTTAGAGCTCTGTCCCGAATACTAACTTGCGTAAGTATATTAATAAATTTCACGCGTTCTAATATAGAGAGGAACCTACCTATTTAAAAAGGTCTACCTAGATCTTATTTATATAGAAAAGGCATTTAATCTCGATGCGTAGGTTATATATTTCTACTACAACTATTTAGTATACTATATCTTCTTTAATCTCCTATATAAAATATAAGAAAAACTAGTTATAGTAATATAAGAGTTCCTTACTATTATAAACAATAACTAGGGCTTTACTATATAATATATCTATTTAGATAGCAAGAAAAAACTAAGCTAGCAGTAGAAGAATCTTATAATTGCAAAAGGAATTACCTTTAATCTATCTCTACTTAATACTCTAGATTAAAATAGCCTTATAGAATATTCTAAAGGAGTAATAATAACTATAGCTTATAAGCTCCGTATATAAAGCAGACTACCTTATAAGCTCTAGCTATATATAGTAGCTTATGCTACTTATCTTTTTAATTGCACCCCTGTATAATAAAAGCAATAGTAAACACCTTTTAAAATAGTATATAGCTATAAGCTAAATCTCTTATATATTAAAATTATCGGATTCCTTGCCTATATTTTAATTAAGCATAGAAGAGACCGTCCTGTAAGGGCAAAGCTGCAGGATAAAGCAATTAAAGAATAGCTTATTAGGCTAAACGCAACTAATATCTATAAAGTTTAGATTCTATATCTAGATTATATTATTATATCTCGGGATATACAGATAGATAAAAAGGTTATATATAACCTATAGCTCTCTATAAGCCTTCCCGAAACCGGATAAGCACTTTTAATTAGTATTAATAAAGTTAATCTAGATAACACAGATACGGAGCTTTAACTAACGGAAGATATAAGTATTCTTAATCCTAATTTAGTTTAATATAAGGTTTTATTAGTGTTTCTACTATTTCTATAACTTTTATTAGTATAAATAGTAATAGGGATATAGAGTTAAATAGATAGGCTTTATATATAGCTATATCCTACTCTAATATTACTTAGATCTAGACAACCGAGCATAATACTATAAAACCCTTCCTATGCTACAGCAACTTAGTATACAGCAAATTCGGCTTAGTTACTTACTGCACGCTAGGTATAGAAGAAGGTATAGTAATAGGTATATACCTTATAACTAGAATATACTAAACTAGGTTAATAAATAGTTTATATATTCGCATCGGCGCGGACTTTAAAAGCTTATTAAAAAAACTTAATACTACTACCGGAATTCTAGTATTAGCTAAAGCGTTATCTAGAAAGAGACAGCTTTAAGCAAGCTATAGATACTAAGATTAAGTTACTTAAAGATAAGTATACTTTTAAACTTATTAATTACCCGGAGTATAAGCAAGTGCTACTGCTTAAATAGGTTTTTACGTATAAATTTAATACTGCTGGCTACCTTATTCGTTATAAAGCTTAAATATATATAAAAGGCAATTTTTAATATAATATTTCTAACAACATCTATATAGCTATAGGGGCGTATTAGAGCTTTTATATTTTTATAGCACTTATCTATATATTTAGGCTTCTATATTATTAAATTAACTTTAAAAACGTATTTACTAACGCAGATATAGACGATAAGATCTATACTGCCTGTCTACTAGGGTATAGAACGCCAGGAAAGGTTTAGAAATTGCTTAAAGCGCTCTACGGCCTGCGAAAGTTACTAAAGCTATAGTTTAATAAACTTATATTATTTTTTAACAGTCTAGAATTTAATTATTGCCTAGATAAACTATATATTTTTATTAATAATAAAACAGGCCTTATTTTATTTCTCTATATAGATAATCTCCTTATTATTATAGAATAAGAATACGTCTACTATATTAAGCAATTTAAGTTAGTAGTAAATAGCAAGTATAGGATTAAGGATTTAAGTAAAGCAATTTCCTTTTTTAATATTAGGATCCTGTAAAACGCTATAGATAAAAAGCTTTAGATCTATTAAAATAGATATATTAACAAAATCTATACTAAATATAGAATAGATAAGTTATAGAAAATAGTTTATATACCTCTTGCTTTATTATATTATTCCTAACCTTTTAAAAAATAGGCTACTATATAGCAAGTTATAGAAATATAGGAAAAGATAGGTTTAATATTATACGCAGCAGTAGTATTAAAACTAGATATCTTGTTTACAGCCAGCTAGTTAAGTTAGTTTATAATAAACCCTTTACTAGAGTACTTATAATATATAAATCGAGTTCTTTTATATTTCTAAACTATAAAGTACTATACTATTAAATTCTCGGGCTCTATAAATTCTATAGCAGTAGAGACAGGCAATAATAAAGTGCTGTAGCTGTTAAGCAACGTATTATTCGCGGATAATCTAGAAACTTAAAAATCCACGTAAGGTTACTTTATAAAGCTGTTTAATAGACTAATTATATAGTAGTTCTTTAAATAGAAAACTGTTATAATATCTATAACTAAAGCAGAGCTTTTATTGCTGTTATATACAGTAAGGGAGATAATAGGTCTATATAGGCTATTCGCACAGGTATAGTTTAATCTAGAATAATAACCTTATATCCTCTATAATAATTAGCAGACAGTAGGCCTAATCTAGAAAAAAAGGCTATAGTTAACCTTAAAACTAAAATACGTTAATATCTATAGCTTATAGCTAAGGCAGATCTATTAAAGTAGTAAAGTTATAGTCTAGTAGGTTTTAACTATAGGTATACCTTCGGATAGCTTTATAAAGCCCCTTTTAATAGAGAAACACACACACTTTATACGCTAACTAGGCCTAGTTAATATCTTATCGCGGATTAATCTAGGATGCGTATTAGAAGAGAATAGTTTATAAAACGTTTAGACCTTATCTAAAATAGAGTAAAATTTAAAAAGGTATATTGCAGACTAAGGTATTAGCTATAGAGGCCTAAGGTAAAAACTGTATTAATAAGCTTGCTATTAAAGCTATATAGAACGTCGGGCGGGGTAACCCGACTAATAAGAGACACTATATATATACAATTAATTATACTTTACTGCTTAATATTATTTCTAATCCTATTTTATCCCGTGCACACCTAAGTACGATAAAATACTTACTAATTATAGCTAGTATAAAACAACTCTATAAGTCTAATATAAGTATTATAGTGTAATTTATATATATTATCTAGTAAGCTAAGCTTATAGCTATAAGCGTGTGGCTAATCGGCGTTTTAGTACCCTACCTTATATAAGTTATCTAGTTAGGCACTATTAGCCTAGGCACGTGATTAGTTATAATAGTAAAAGGTACTTTTCTAATTTACTATAGCTTAAGCTAATAAAAGTATAGCCGAAGTAGGTCGGCTATACTCCCTGCTTATAGTAGCAATATTTACTACTAAGTCTTTTTAATTACCGTTAGATACTATATATATACTGTTAGCAGGGGCATATAATATATTATATATATTAGCCGGCACTGTATATTTAGCTTGCCTGCTGCTTATAGAAGCACCTTATAGAGTTTTTACTACAACTATTACCTCTAGTTATACCTGTATAATATATACTTACTAGGTATAACCTATTCCGCAATTTACTAGCTCCACCCTACTACTATAAGCAAGAAATAGATTTACTAACTTAGGATTTCTACTAGCTCTATTTACTATATAATCTTTTTTAGAATGCCCTAATAATAGTTATAAAAGTGTAATATAAATTAAAGTCTCTTTAAACTCCGATACCTATATTCTCTAGCTGCTACTAATTTAGAGTTCTAACCGATAGTACTATATATAGATATTAAGGGCCTAGGACCTGTACTTATAGCTGGGAGCATTTTTCTATTAGTAAAATAGCATTATTATTGCGGCCTTAAGCCTTGAATGTAAATGCTAGGTTGGCTATACTGGTTAGCGTGTCTGGATGCTCCTCCCTAAGCACCCTCTTTCTCGTCTCCATCACTTGCATAAACAGCTCTTCGGCCTCCTTCCACCGCCCTTAATTCCTGTACGTCGA
>NW_022985446.1:1544302-1590255 GCF_010093595.1 Mytilinidion resinicola | reverse complement strand
ACGTCGACGCCAGGTTGGCCATGCTGGTCAGCGTGTCTGGATGCTCCTCCCTAAGCACCCTCTTTCTTATCTCTATCACTTGCACGTCCAGCTCTTCGGCCTCCTTCCACCGCCCTTAATTCCAAAACGTCGACGCCAGGTTGGCCATGCTGGTCAGCGTGTCTAGATGCTCTACCCTAAGCACCCTTAAACTTGTCTCTATTACTTGCACGTCCAGCTCTTTGGCCTTCTTCCACCGCCCCGCAAGGTTTACTGCTAGCCCTACTATTGCCATACTGCTTAATATATCCTTGTGCTCTTTACTAAGCACTTTTATCCGAACCTTTATTAACCTTATTAACAGTTTCTTAGTATTACTTAGACTTCCTTTTTGCCACGTATACCAGGCCGCGTTATACAACAATAGAGCCTACTGTTTAAGAGATTCCTCGGACTTAGGCGGCTGCAATAGCGCCAACTTAGCATGCGGAAAGAGCGCCTGATATTAGGCCCAGTTCTTATGTTCCCCGGTTGGAAATACTGCGCAAAAATTGTTAATATACTGCTGCTTCCACATTTCTAGCTAGTTCTGCCCTTCCAGCCACTTCTGCGTGGCGAGCTGCACAAGCCTGTGCATATTAAACGTGGCTGTATTAGTAGTAAGCGCAATAAATAAGTAGTTCCTTAGCGTAAGAATATCCTCTTTAAATCCGTTGTTAATGCTAGTTTCCGACTCGCTATTATTACTATTGCTGTTACTCGTTTTGCTGTCTATATTAATAGCGTCTGCGTCCCCGTGTCTATTCCCCGTCCTACCTTAATTGCGAATAAGTGTTTCGGGAATCCCCTGCCGGTTAAAAAAGCTTATTAATAATAATAGGTCTGCCGCCGACCGCCTTACCTTAAGTATATAATTAAACGAGATTTGCTATATTATAAGAATAGAGTTCTTAGCCTTATTATCTTTCTAAAGACAGCCTCTATTATAGTCTAATAGGCTTATCTTCTTTCTATTACTCTTATAGAACTACTTTAGGTACTGCTGCACTAAATACCTTAGTACTTATTATTAGATATACGCCGCCGCCTGTATAAGAGCGAGTAGCATAAATTTAAGGGCGTCTGCTAGCTTAGTAGTGCTGTTTTTATTAACTTTCTCTCCTAATTTCTTCTATAGAAAAGCTTGCGCGCCGGCATTATCTATAGGCTCGATAGGTATAATATCTCTTTCCTCTACTAGCTGCAACGCCACGCTCCTTATCTAACTAGTAACTAGAACTAAGCTGTTCTTACTCTAGGGCAGGTACAATAAGAAGTAATACAGGGGAGTGCTATCTCCGCCGCTTACTTATATTTTCTATCTATTACTTACTAGTAGAGAGAAAGCAGCAGTATTATTAGTATTATTAAGGACTAGCAGCCACCTTCCGTTTATCTTGTTGCGGAGCCAGTTATAGACTAGCTTAAACACATCTGCTTATAGGTCTTTACAGCCAGCCAGCTTAACTTAGTCCGCAATATCTTAGTAGCCTTATTTAATGCGGGCCGTATTGCTGGCGTGCACCTAGAATACCTATATCTCCGGCGATTAATCTATAGCTTAATAGCAGTACTTAATAGTAAGCTGCAACTTCCTATACTTATATTAGGTGCAAGCACTGGCCTAAGTATCCTTTTAGCTTACTCTATACCGCCCAGGCCCACCAGCGCTATATAAAATGCCGGCGCGGAGCACGTTTTATATATCTAATTAAGCAGTGTTCTGCAATTAACAAAGTCCGGGTTACGGTAAAAGGGGACGGCGCAGGAAGGGCTCGGCGGGGTTTCTACTTACTCTGGTGTGGGATAGCCGTTAGCGCAGTTAAGCATTGGCCGTTGTTTAACCTACTAGGCGGTGGATAATAGTAAACAGGGCTATTAATAATACCCGCCTAAAAGCCGTAGTTGCAGTTTCTAAAGGCAATTATTGCACTAGGTTGTATTATATCGAATATATAGACAGAGTGGCCTTACGCGGTGTAGGAGGTTTACAGGACTATCTTAAGAGACGCGGCAACTTAGCTAAGCCTTAATTTCAGCCTCCCCTGTTATACTTAGGATATTTATATGCAGCGGATAATCTATTTAGCTATATATCTTTTATACTCTAAGTACTTATCTAGGAAAAGATTATATAATAAATCTAGCTAGCAGAGACCCTAACTAAATTACCTTCTTATACTGTGGCAAATTATGTGTGCAGGCTAATAGTGCCTAACTGGATACATAAGGTGGGGTACTAAAACGCCGATTAGCCACACGCTCACAGCCATAAGCTTGGCTTGCTAGATGACATATGTAAATTACACTATAATACTTATGTCAGACTTGCGGGGTTGTTTTGCACTAGCTGTAATTAGTAAGTATTTCAATTAGAAGTACCGACCAGGGTGGCGACCTTGCATGAATTTGCGTGCGATAGCCGCCACAAGGCTGACGACGACTTCCTAGTATGGTGGTGAGGCTCTAAGGCTTAGAAGGCCATTATATGAGTAGCAGAAGTGATAGGAGCTTGATAGTGGTGCTGTGGCGATAGAATCCGGTTACAACCATGAAAAGAGTCTCTCCGCAAATCAGGCGCGAAGGCGACAACGCAACTGTAAATTTTAGATGCAAGGAGTCCTAGATGTTCAGAAATGGCTACAGCATGTAACGTGTATAGGATTAGGACAGAGATCAACGTGTGCACAAAACTTAATTTGTTTGAAGTTCAAGTACCCCTCATATTTCTCGGAGCGGAGTGTTTCTCGACCTGCAGTGATGGACGTTACCACTCCTCATCCACCATGGTTTCATCCGAGCATGTCGAAGATGGAGCGGGCGGGGGGACACGCTGTTCAAGCATCGATGGTTGAAACGCTGAGCTCAGGAGGGCACGCATATCAGGTTCGCTATCCTCATTCTTGTGCGTTTCTTCATTATCGGAGACATCAGTGTTGGAATCATCAGTTTCGGGCCCGTCAGTCTCAGATCCATCAAACGATACATGACCAGGCGTATCAGTCTCACCAGTAATAACGTTCAGCCCCTTCTCCTTCGAGACCAGGAGGTTATCAGCCCAGTCTTTCGCGGCAGCGATTGCTTGCTCCGGCGTGCGGTTCATGGTTAGGAAGGTCTGAACTTCGGCTGGCGTGAATTTTAGCTCTGGAATATGTGATGAGAAGGCTTCGGCTTGCTCATCGAGTTCCGTTGTCTGTTCGTTGACGGTTACGCCGTTGGCTGGTGTCTCGATCATGTACATGCGCTTGAAGATGCTCGCAGTGACCTTGCGGGAGACAGGGCCGAAGAAGACTTGCATGTCGATGCGGCCAGGGCGGATGAGCGCACGATCGAGCGATTCCGGTGTATTGGTCGTCATGATCAGCACGCGGCCTTCTCCAGAATTCGGTCCGTCGATGACGTTCAGCAAACAGCTAAGGCTGATACCAGCCCTTCCTAGCTGATGTGCTTGTCCAGCGAATAGCGAACTCGTCTGCACCGCCTGTGTCCAGGGATTTGGTTGTTCGGCGTTCGCTTCCTTCATTTCCTCGCGCTGAATGCCAGCAGAATCGATGTCTTCAAGGAGGATGATACAGCGTTTGGGAAGTTGGCGGAATAGGGTGTCGAGGGTATGCTCGTTCATATTCCGGCTTAGGCTAGTTGAGAAGAGCGGAAGGTGGAAATAGCTGGCTAATCCTTTGGCCATTGACGTCTTTCCGACACCTGGTTGACCGTGAAACAGGTAGCCTCTACTATACGGAATGCCACGATCAGAGTACCATTTTGCGCGGTGTGGATGCAGATATTCGGTGATATCGGCGACGAGAGCGGTTTTGAGTTTCTCGTCGAGGTCGATGGTGGATAGAGGACGGCCGGGCCGTTCGCGCGGAACACCCCAACTCGTAGACATCTCCGCGCGGTCATAAAAAATGGTCGTATTGCGGATGCTTGCTTCATGCTGCTTCTTGCACTCATGTAGGAAGCTCCGCAAAGGTGTTAGAGAGAGACCAAGAGTCATGAGAACTAACGTGCACTCTGGTTCGCCGCTCGGCGCTTGAATGACCTCGCCTCTAGAGCTGGTGATCGTTTGGATAGGTTGGTGGGACCTAGTCGTGTAGTAGAAGAGACGGTGGCGTTGCCAGAAGAAGCGAGAGGCCGGGAGTTTGTAGGAGACCTCGCGCATGTCTTTCATCTTGGCAGCTATAACGTACCCATGTTCATCTTCCTCCTGGTCGTCAAGATATTCATCATCGTCTTCGTTAAGAACTTCGACGTGGCGATCGTGCGAGAGCGGAAGGTTTTGCTTCATCCATGACTTGACGTGGCGCTGAGCCACATTTGTGTGTGGGATCGAGATCGTGGATGTGAACCAGCTAAAGAAGAAGGGTTTTAGGTAGCACCAGCCTACGATAGTGCCTTGGACGACACCAGCGAAGACAAAGATCTTCAAGATGGGTGACCGGATATCGAATCGGAAGGCGCGGAGGGTCATGACCGAAATAAGGCGGTAAAGGGGGCTAAAGATTGCAGGAATCTCGGAGGGGACCGAGATGGCGGCCAGAGATGCGAATTCGGATACGCCAGCGTCATTGCCAGCGTCATATCGAAGAAGCTGGCTCGGGAAGATCTTTTCGAAAGCGGTGCCTAGACGAGGATTGAGAAGCATGTTCGGGAACATGGTGGTGATTGGAAAGCTAGGGATGTGTGCGGAGCGATCCAAGACGTGTGTGGCTGGGTTATTTTCCAAAATGTGGTCTGCTGGTTCTGAAAACAGTTGCAGTAGAACACGATTCTAGAAAACTCGTGACTAAAGCCAAAAAGGGAGATTCTCCGAAATATATATCCACGTATTGTAAGCCCACTATGAAGGGGCAACCTATAGACAATGTTGACCTGTAAATTACGACAATGAAACATGAGTAGACAATGTTCACTGGATACGTCGTGCTGGTCGATGGTAGGCATTGTGAAGGTACGACGACCAGTTAAGGCCTAGAGTCAGGCATTACGTCCTGATAACAAGTTCGATATCAACGACAATGGCTTGCAGACCTACCTTGAGAACCAAAGAAAGACTGTGCATGTTTCAATGCTCTCAACAGCACTGAATACATACACGCTTGAGAGGGTTCTCGAGACCAGAGAGTTGACATTACACAACTGTTCGACGAAATTCCTTCGTTGTTTGTTAGCTGACCCCGATCTGGGCGTTGTTGATTGTGGAAGAGGAAAGGGAGTCGAGAAGGCTACGAATCGTTGTTGATGCTGACTAATCAATGCACGTGACATTTGCCAACGTTTTATCAGTCATTTGTCCACCCTTGTGGGTAGCATCTGATTATGCATTAGCGAGGGATTTTTGGATTTATGTTTGTCAAGCATTGCTATCGAGTTCCTAGCGTAAAGTAGATTTGAGGCTGAGTAAGGCAGCATTGAGTGCTAAAAGCTTGGATCAAAAGGTTGGTTCAGGGAGTGGGCAAACGAGCAAAGTTCTCAAAAGAGACACCCCTCATGCAAAGAAAGAGCCTAATGCGAGTAACCGATGGTCACGGCGTGGGTATAAAGGGAATCCGGTACGCGGGTCGTGTCACGTGGGACAGGTCTCAAAGGTACTGGGACCCTTTCCCGAGTCCTGCGCTGGCGGCGAGCGGCAATAACAGAATTTTTATCGCTCGCAATTTGCTGCACACCAGACAAATTCTTTTGTGTAGTCAGAGAAAGTAAGTGTTGGCTGACCACGATGTTGTTGCTGAGCGGTGATTGGCTAAAATGAGCACGTGTACGACTCTGAGATTTCTGAGGCTGCGTTTTGACAGACAGGCACACTACTGGGCGACGGGATGGGGCTGGCGGCTTGGCGATGGCTTCTGGAAGGCGAGTTTCTTCTTCTGTCCACCTTCCCCTGTAGTGGGATAAGGCTGCAGGCCAAGGACGAAGTCTCATTGCCCAGACCGTGACGATGCCATGGCCGCTGTCATCACAACAAGCCTCTCTCTGGTGCTGGACATCTCTTGTCACTCTGTTCACGGCCTTAGCCCCCTTGGAAAACGGCTGTGGGAGCTTGTCTCAACGTTCTTCGCGATATCTAGAAGGCGACAAGCGACACCGAGTGGTGCGAAGGCTACACGAGGCGTCCCCACGACGCGGCGATGGATTCGAAACAGCGCCCGTGTCTGCCAGCACTGCACGCGGGCACGGCACACCAACACGGATGGAACGGCTGACGACAGGGGGCGTGGTTGAGAGCTGCAGCGCGACTGCTTGGATTCTGTCGCTGTCGAGTGACTCTGGCTCCACATCCACATCTGGGCAGACGACGGCGCCGCGTCTGGGCATGTCAATCCAGCAGCCTGGGTCGCCACGGTCATCCAAGAGCACGGCGTGATGTGTTATCCATCTGGCGCTTCGCCGTTAGTTCTGTAGCGCGAAGACGGCCTAGAGAGCCGGTCCACAGCCGGGCAGCCGGGCTCGTCAATCGATTCCGCGGCATCTCAAGATGCGTACTTGCGACCGAGGGTCCTGATAGCGTCGTGTCTGGGCGGCTTTGTGATAAGGCACCTGAGTGATGGGGCCAAGGGGGATGCTTGCTGCTGCTCCCAGGAATTGAGGCTGCTGCGTCCAGGCGGCCTTCTAGAAGCTGACCAGAAGCGCCAGGGCCGCCAAATTGCGCATTGGGAATCGGCCTCGTCCACGGCATGGGCAGATTCCTGGAGGCTTCCAACGGGGTCGTTCGTGGGTTTGGGGCTGCAGCCAGTGAGGGGTGCAGAGAATGAAGGGTCCCTGGCCAGCCCTGCAGCGATCCCGGGCCCTCGTCTCGTTAGCGCAAAACGTGGGCACCTCGCGCGCTGTGATTGGCCCAATGCAACGACACCTCAACATGGCCCTTCTTGACTGCCTGCTGCTTCGAGCCAGCGCCGAACTGGAGATGCAGCAAATGCGCCTCGGCACGCCGCCAACCCCCAGATGCACCCTCCGGCATGCCATCGACACCCTGCCCTGCCCTCGGCGGGCCCGCACGACAGGCCACGACCCAGAACACGCGCCTCTCATTGCTCCGTTGCGATTCTCGCCGCCAAGGGGTCGCGCTGCACGCTGTATATAGTGCGCCTGTGTCCCGCCGGGGCTGATGCTCCAGCAGCTCACACACGCGACAATCCCTCTCCCAGAAGCAAACTCCTTCAGCTTCTGCAGCAATGGCAGCCAAGACAGCCGGCGGCAACTCTGCCTTCCACAACTTCCACAACGACTTCGTCGATGTCGAGGACCCCAATGAGCGCCGTCGTCTCGCTCTCGCCGAAATCGACAAGGCGCCCTTTGGCTGGTACCATATCCGCGCCTGTCTCGTGGCCGGCACGGGTTTCTTCACCGATTCCTACGACATCTTCTGTGTCTCGCTCCTGACCATCATGTTGGGGGTTGTCTACAAGCACGACAACAAGGGCGTCCTCTTCACGCCCCAGGACACCGCCATCAAGGTCTCTACTTCGGCCGGAACCGTCATCGGCCAGCTAGGCTTCGGTGCGCTCGCTGATGTTGTTGGACGTAAGAAGATGTACGGTCTCGAGCTGATCCTCATCATCTTCGCGACTATCGCCCAGGCTCTCTGCGGTTCCGGTCCTGGTGCTTCGATTGTGGGCACCATCATCTTCTGGCGAGTTCTTATGGGCATGGGTGAGCATTTCAACCTCCAATTCGTCTTCACAGCTAACCCTCCGAAGGAATTGGTGGCGACTACCCCCTATCTTCCATCATCACCTCCGAATTCGCGACCACCAAGTGGCGCGGTGCCATGATGGGATCCGTCTTCGCTATGCAGGGTTTCGGCCAGCTCGGTGGTGCCTTGGTCATGCTGTGCCTCGTCGCCGGCTTCAAAGGCTCTCTCGAGTCTGCCACATCCTACGCCACTTGCTCCCCAGGCTCCGTGTGCGCTCTTGCGGTTGACAAGATGTGGCGTGCTCTCATCGGTCCGCACTCATCCATTTCCCCCTCCCTAGTAAACCTAACAATCCCCAGGTTTGGGCGTCGTCCCCGCCACCATCGCCCTCTACTACCGTCTCACCATCCCCGAGACCCCCCGCTACACCTTCGACGTCGCTCGCGACGTTGAGAAGGCCAACGAGGACGTCAAGGCCTACATGTCCGGCAAATCCCAGGGCCACCCCGACGAGATCGCCCAAGCCACTACCCGCCGCGCCTCCGTCGCCGGTGCGCTCGAGGTGCCCAAGGCCAGCTGGAGGGACTTCGCCAAGTTCTACGGCAAGTGGAAGAACGGAAAGATCCTCCTCGGCACCGCCGGTTCATGGTTTATGCTCGACGTCGCCTTCTACGTAAGCCCCACCCCCTCCCCCTCCTCCCCCATATCACACTAACCCCCCCCCCCCCCACAGGGCCTCGGCCTCAACTCCTCCACCGTCCTCACCGCCATCGGCTACGCCAAGGGCAAAACCGTGTACAAGACCCTGTACAACCTCGCTGCCGGCAACGCCATCCTGACCTGCGCCGGCGCGATCCCCGGCTACTGGCTGACCGTCGCCACCGTCGACACCATCGGCCGCAAGCCCATCCAGCTCGTCGGCTTCTGCATCCTCACCATCCTCTTCATCGTGTGGGGCTTCGCGTACAACCACCTCTCGGACCACGCCATGCTCGCGCTCTACGTGCTGGTCCAGCTCTTCTTCAACTGGGGGCCCAACGCCACCACCTTCATCACGCCCGGCGAATGCTTCCCGACGCGCTACCGCAGCACGTCGCACGGGATTAGCGCCGCGAGCGGCAAGATCGGGAGTATTATCGCGCAGGCGGCGATTGCGCCGCTGAGGACTAGGGGCGCGACCAAGACGAATGCGAATCCGTGGCAGAATCATGTTATGCAGATTTATTCGCTGTTTATGTTTTTAGGGATTTTCACGACGCTGCTGACGCCGGAGACGAAGCGCGTCACGCTGGAGAAGCTGGCGGGGGAGTATGACTTGGGCGGGGAGAGTATGACGGGCGAGGAGCATGCGGTGCCGGTGGGCAAGACGGGGAGTGAGAGTGAGGCCGGGGCAGAGGCGCCGGAGAAGGCGGTGCAGACTGTCTAAATTCAGGTGAAGTGGAGTGGAGGGACTAAGGAGAGTTTTTTTTTTTTTGGGGGGGGGGGGGGGGGGGGGGGGGGGGGGGTGGGGTTATGATGTGGCTAGATCGATACCATCTCTCTCTGTCTCTGTTGTCTCGGTTGCATGGGGTTGCAGGAAGGCGGAATCCTATACATACCTTTAATTCGTCAGTTCACTGTAAATTATCACCACTGTTCTTTGCCTTGAGTAATCACGTGGTCTATTTATTCCCTTTCCCTGCAAGTAATACCACCCAGGCACGAACACCGACGCACCGACATCACCCTGTCGCCTCTAGCGCCGGGTACCTACAAGGGGGTCGCCTGAGCGGGCCAACCGCCCCCCCTCCCCCTCCCCCCTGCAACTTTTGGTGGCATTATAGTCGTATCCATACTCTTTTCGTAGATGATTACTATAACGCCACCAAAAGTTGCAGGGAGGGCGGTTGGCCCGCTCAGGCGACCCCCTTGTACCGTGCGAGAAGATCGCGGCCAGCGGGGTCTGGGTTCCAGATCGAGCTATGTTTGGTCGATAACTACTAGGACGACATCACAAGCGTGCAGACCTGGGATGCGTTTATTTAGATAGTCCGCGAGGAGTTTTGAGGGAGGCATTTTGGGCCCTGCAGAGGTGGCGTAAGATAACTACAGAAGGTCCGAGGCGGGGTGTAACGGGTCTAGTGAGAGGTAGCTGGGGAGGGTTAGAGGTTCTATGTTGGACGGGGTGGTAGACATGTAACTGACTGGGATGAGGGTGGTAGCGATACTTGTAGGGGTAGTGCTGGGAGTTGTGAGGTGGGTGGAGGTAGCGAGGGGGATGAAGCGGGCAACAGAGATGCGTTGAGGGGGTTGGGTGGGTGCTGGTTAAGTTTGGGTGGTGTCGCATGTAGGGGATTCTAGTACCAACACATTTTGGGCACTGGCTGTGGTACCGCGACAGGTGTTGGAAACTATAAATATGGAGTAGAGTTCAATGCAATGGAACTTAGACTGCCTTTTGGGGGTGTCGAGAGCGTAAGAGTGAAGGTTGAAGCCAGGGGCGTGGTATATCCGTCTCTTGGTAATCTATTACAAGCACGTCCTAGGTAGATGTGTTGGTCTAAACGATCGAAAAGTCCCTTTTTGGCATCGCCTGCTTTTCCCACACCTCCTTAAACCACCTACCCCGCTGACCAACCGTATGCCCTTCAAATTTCGTCACACCAAATCTTCCATATGTATTCGGACTTGCCTCAATTTCCTTAAGCATCATAAAAATGTCCCGGCACTCACCACCATCCACTTTGCGAGCGATATGCAGAAGCCAGATTCGAGCAAGTGAGCAGATCGAGCAAGCAGGAAACGGATCGAACCAGAGTTCATCCCCGAGTCGTACGTCGGGGTAGAACACAAACTGCCCGTCTTGTGATTCAAGTGCGGGCACTGGAACTTCGCATGCAGCGGCAGGATTCGCGATCGTGACTCGATAATGTAGGCCGAATCTGCGCCTGTCATGGGAGGGCTGCGCTGCCGTGGCGCTTTCGTTGCAAAAGCGACGAACAAAACAGGGTAGTAATGCCGATTTGAGTGTGAGACGGCCCGTTCCAGGTACGAGTTGCCCGAGGTCGTTACCTCCCTCGGTTTTGCAGTCGACGGTCTGTATGGATTCGCCAAGCATTGTCCTCCACGGGCTGCTGAGGTTTGGTTTGAGAAAGAAGATTTCCTGGCCAGGGGATATTGAGGCCCACGACCAGGATGGAGCCGTCCAAGCAGCCCGTGAGAACTTGCGCTTGGTCTCGATGTACCAGAGGAGCTCGATGGACAGGGATTTCTTCCACATCCCCGCAAGGTACTCGTCTCCGGTCAATTCAGATATGACCCTGGCACATCCTGAAATGGCCGGGAGTATGTCGTTCGCCTTGGTGAGGTGCAGAAGCGTATAGCTTGAAACCATGGAACGCCACTCTAGAGATAAATCGCCCCTGGGGACGGAGACTTTTGCCATTAGAAGCCGATGTCTCAAGTTGGCCTCTCGTTTTCCCATTCCGTTTATTACGTGTGGAGAGAGAGACGAGTTTCCACATTCACACGTCTTAGACTCCAGGCATTCAAAGGCCAGCTCTCCGTAGTTGCAGTAGAGAATGCGTCTCGACATTAGACGCTCCTGCAAGACCCAGCCTCTTTGAAATAACGGGAATCGTTTCTTGACCTCTGCTTCGTCATTCACAGTGCCCATAGCATCGCACATGCGCGCACCAACCAACAGTAATCGTCCAGTGTTGTCATCAAGAGACATGCAAATGTCCGCATTCGTACTCGAAAAACATCCACCAGTAGAATCCGCGGAGGAGGCTGCAGCAATAGTCAGGTAGGAGTATCGGTAGATATCCGCCATCTTCGCGGACTCAACTTCCCAGTCATACTTGTCGTCCTGAATAATACAGACAGAATCAATCCAGATGTATTGTATATCTAGTCTCCTCGTTATAGTAATAGCGTCTTGGAAATTCCTCGGGAGTGCGCCATAATCGAGGAAATCCATAGCTTTTCCGACAGTATCGATTGTTGTGCAGCACGTGATGGGTGTTTTCCCCCAGCAGTGACTCAGGCAAACATACTTTCCAGACTGTCCGGGCATGGTGCGAATGAGTTTAACTCCCGAAATGCTCCCTCTCGGAATCTGTGTCACGTCTATAAGACGAGAAGGAAGGCGGCTTGCGTTATTGTTATTGCAGGTTTCGTGAGTCGCGTCGCATACCTCTAGCCATTTCCGAAGCCGGCCCATTGACACATCCGAGTTTGTGGTTCCAGATAAAAATTCTGAAATACGCATATGCTCAATTTGTAGCCCAAAATCTACCATCAATTAACGGAAACAACACAGACGTTCGAATCGGGGAACCTACTTCGAGGGGAGAACAGCTGTATGTGCTGTATACCGGCGGTATCATTGTTTGCCATTCGCTTGCTCAAAACGAATACGGAAGACAAGTGGTAGAACGAGGTATCGGCATTGTGCTGGTCGTGAGGGCCAATCAGGGAAACTTGCTCAAGTATCTGCCGTAGCACGTTGCAAGAGCGACAGCCGCTCTTAATCGAGTCCGCTAGTTCGGCTAAGGAGAAATATCGCTGGAGAGCCTCCTTGTAAGACCGCCTGATCGCTTTCTTCTTCTTGTAATCCCCTGAATTTCCAAGTGCCGGCTGGATTGAAAGTGCAGACTGGAGCTCTCTGAGTGCGTTGCAGCTTAGTAGACAGCCCGAAGTGTCAAAAATAGCAAAGAAACTTTCCACTCGGGTTTCACTGCTCCTGCACAATGAGGTCGCCTTCGACAAGTCATACACCGATACAACCATTCTTTAAGACAGTCGCCAGGCCGGAGCTAAGGCAAACAAATAGGGAAGGGGTGCATAGCAAGGTATCTAGCCGCGCGTATGAGTACGGAGTTGCGTTGTTGGAACTTCAGGTTTTGCGCGGGTCTAGAGAAACACGCTCCAATGATTTTGGCGGTGGCTGCGGAGCCTAAAAAGCTGCTTATATCTTGTTCCGAAGTCTTGATGGTTGATGCTGAGTGCAAGAGGCTGAGGCAGCAGAGGCGCAAAGGAATCGAAGTTACAAGGGGCGCGGCGAAGTGCATATTCCGGTTACGTAAGCATCTCACCCAAATCTTAAAAGTTGCTTCGCACCACCCAGTATCGGTTAATAAATTTTTTTTCTTCGATAATTATCACTAAGATACACAGACAGATACATCTACCCACCTGGATCGTAATCGATGGTTGTAGTTGTTGTGGTATAGCTCCTCCAATGTACCAAAAACTGGTGGTTTTGATGTTCGTCGCCTCGCGTACGTTAGCTGGTGTCCGGAATATGCACTTGGCCGCGCCCCTTGTACTCTATTGCGCTAGTAGAATATCGAACCGGGGCTAGCCCCTGAAATCTTGGCGTCCCAACATCAACCTCAGCCTCGCCTAACTTCTCCTCCTTCATCCTCTCCAAGATACACCAGTAGAATCACGCCCACACAATGCATCAAGAATAGCATGGATTTCTCAAAACATTGACGACTTTCATCCAGCGGTGATATTAAACCCCCCGCACCCTCCATATTCGAAGGCGGAACGCATCCCCTGAAAACGCGTGTATCATGACGTTGGCTCCTCTCGGTCTCTTTCCTGCTGCTATTCTAGCTGTTCTGTGCGACTGAGATCAAACGGCGACGGTATGGCAGGGCGATGAAAGTAGTCCAGGTACTCGGTGCGTACCAAATTGCTTGGGGGCCGTGACGCTTCAAGGTCCCGGTCGCCTGCGATTGGTCAGTCTTGTGCAGCCCTTGATACATTATCTTTCATCTTGCAGAACAGACCTGGGGACAGAAATTGAATGGATGTGTCATGGAATAGAAAATTAGGACTGCTTACCCCGAATTCAATGCCTTCTCCGAACGATGGCGATAAAGCAGCCGCATATTGAGTGCTTGAACCTTATCCCTGCGCCGGTAACGAGCAAGGTCAAGACCCCGAAGACAACAGCCAACATCTCTTCCTTAGACATAGTTGAATCTCGTATTGTCTATGCGGCTAATATCGCACGGTTTTAGCCTCTAGAGAGTCGTGAAGCAAGAGTCGCGGCCGTCTTATTTCCCTCAGCGCCTCTACTACAATGCAGGCGGATGTTAGTGGGGGCGGATAAGCTGAGGTCGCCGAGGAACCACGTGTTATGAACTGCCCATTCACCTAAAGATCACACCAAGGGTCTTCGAGGGGATAGTCCGGACGGTTAGGTTTCTACTCACCTGCTGGTATACTTCGTCACGGACTAGCACGTGACGCGAGGTTCGAGTGTGAATAAGTAGAACGTTGGAAGGGAGCTGGCTTCAGTAGTATTGGAAGTGTGTAAAGATAGTCAAAAAACTTGAGTCGTAAGATTGCCGTTAAGTTCAGTATGCTAGATACATAAACAAGATTGAGTACGAAGGAGAGAAAGACAATAGGGAATCCTCCAGACTCTTATAGCTTTCCGCCCTTCATACAATTTGGTCCTGATCTCTCTACTCTGTCCTTGCCAAGCGAGATCAGTAAGATCACCCACGTGACCCCTGGTCACGTGTGTCCTGTCATGGGTCTTGGTAACTTGGTTCCTGCACCTTGCCCCCGAGGCCCTCTGTTCTGTACAGAGCCTTTCGCGGTTGTTCGTAACATCACGTGGGATGCGCGTATGCTTGCCTTAATCATGCATGCATCAACACTCGGGCTTGCAGGTACGAGAAAGATTTTCCAATCATTAATTCTCGTGTATTAGCACACCGCGATGGCTTACATGTTTTTGTAGAGCCGCGTCTTCCAACACGCAAGCTTACCATTGGTCAGCCCCGCTTTGAGCGACTGCAGCTTATCTGACTAACCTGGGACTATGAAAAGCAGTGATTTTAGGCGGACACTCCGGACGGTTTTGCATGCGCTTTCATAAAGATTAGTGTTCCCAATACTGCGGTTAAATGCGCACTTGACCAATAGAAACCACCTCTTTAAACATCGTAGCTGAAGTATCCCTAACTACCCAAAACGAAGGCTTCAATACACTGTGTATGCTAAGACGTTATGTGCCGTAAATCACAACATCGTTCTTAAATGTTGTTTGAGAAGACAGCCTCTTAATTCAAAATACCCTCCATAAGGTAAGTCTCAGAGTAGAACCTTTAGCATTTAGTTCCACCTGACACCAAATTAAGTCTAGTTATATTGATTGACCGCGCAGCACAGTGTCATTTGCATCCGTTGGCCGAAAAATTGCGCGTAGCAAGTAGCTCAGTAATACCACTTTCCTGGCGAACCATTTCTACAAAGCAAAGAAGAGGTGGAGCTTTCTGCGACTCTGCTCTGCTGCCCTGCGACGACGCCGCACCGTCGTGAGGTGTTCCTGCGGAGTAAGCTCGGGTATGGATTGTGGCTTTAGCGGCGGATTCTCGCTCCTTGGTTTGGCCCCTCGTCCAAACAGGCGACCAGAGACTGCTATCTAGCGCCAAGGACCAGCAGCACGTGACTTCATCAGAGACTGATGGAAGCAGCACACAACCTCTTTAATATTGCCAGCATGCTTCGTTAAGTGACGCACTCAGATTCCTATCTTATATCCTTCTTTTGTAGTTCTCTCTTTGCTGAGCTTGCGCAAGTAACTTTCCTAAGAGTATGGCAGTGATTAGCAGACTTGGCAGGATGTTGAGCACGCTCTTGCCAGGTGGTCAGTGATTTAGTAATGCATTTACGAGAAGAGCGGGCTCAGGTTATGAGTGAAGCAGTTGCTACGGCATGTGCCTAGGGGAAGACAGAAGTAATAAGGTTCGGACAGATCTCCAGGGTGTTGGGTTTGTTCCCAAATCGAACGATGGAAGAGCTGAGGTACACCATTGGACTCAGGTTGAAATTGGCTCTGAACTCTGATTTCTATAGGTGTCTAGCTCGTTGTTTATATACTAGGAGAAGGAAGGGGGGCCACCCCCGGGAGCTTAACGTGGCAGCTCTCTTGATACGTTGCTGGTGACATCCTATTACTTAATGCAGTACTAATACCGTGCTGCAGCACTGCTGTTGCACTACCTGTTACTTCCTCCTGTATTAGCATGCTATCCTGATACGTTACTGGCATATAAGTTGTTGATCCTAGGTTGTAGTGCTGCAACTCGAGTATTGGCGCTAAGTCGCAGCGTGTGAACATAGTGACCGGCGTGTTATATTTTAAGTAAGGTAACGTACTCCACAAGCGAGCGGGCCACCCAAGCGAGCGGGCCACCCCATCACCAAAACGCGCTCTGTTGACTTTTAACTATCATGCCTCAACAACACAACGCGCAACTAGTCCAAAGCGAAGGCCTAATATGCCTAGCTATCTCAGCAATCAATAAGAACCAAATTCAAAGCGAGCGACAAGCTGCAACAACCTTCGAAGTCCCTAGAAGCACGCTTCAACGACGACGCGCCGGAACAACCTCCCGACGCGATTGCGAGCCCAATTCAAAGAAGCTTACAAAGCTAGAGGAATCAGTTATTATTCAACATATAATTGACCTGGATTCAAGAGGATTTGCACCGCGGTTAAGCGCTGTACAAGATATGGCCAATAAGCTGCTAGATAAGCGCGGTGCCGGCCAGGTTGTGTCACGGTCTCGGGCGGCAGGATTGCCCTAGCTAGCTCGGGCAGGTAGGTAGAAGTAATAACTGAATTCACTACGTGTTCTATAATGCACGGCAGGCAGGCGGGTTGAATAACAAGACGTAGCTCAAGGAGCTACAAGGAGGCAGGGCGGCGGTCGGCAGGTATACTCCTGCCAAGGCTCGCATAGGCCCTTGCAACAAGGCCTCTCGCCGGGTCCTAACATCACGTGTTACGCTGTGCAGCAAGCTTCACCGTTCAAGCCGTGACAGTACTCCCCTCCTTACGGCCGAACTCCGTTGAGGCCTAAGGACCGGGCTTTTCAGGGTAACGGCGGTGGAACGACCGGATAGCTTCCTCGGCATGTTCCAGATAGTCAGCGGGCTCTTCTGTGACTTCGTTGTATCCGGTCCACTTCACCGTGTACTTCAGGCGGGGGCGGCCACAACCGCGACGCTCCCATCGAGAGTCGACAACTTCCTCGACTTCCCACTCCTCCAAGCCTTCGACTTCAACTGGCGGCGGTGGTTCTTGACGCTGGCCGGGCAGCGGATCATTCGCGGCAGGTCTTAGTAAACTAACGTGGAAGATGTTGTGGTTGCGCATGCTCTCCGGTAAGGTTAGGCAGTATACGTAAGGGCTGACGACCTTCTCTATGCGGAACGGTCTAAGATTCTTCCAATCTAGCTTCTTCTAGGGGCGGAGGGTTTTAATATTCTTAGCATTTAACTATACTAAGTTGTTAACTTAATAGTTATAAGCAGGGCAACAGTTATAGTTTATATTATCCTTATATTAGGTATAGAAGGCAGTAAGTTTAGACTTTAGATATTCCAGAATCTCTTCTATATACTTAGCAAAGCGCTTAGTATTTCTAGCAGGCGGGCGGGTTAACAGTTTAACCGGCTTAAAACCTAGATATAGGTAGAAGCCGTAGTTTATAAAAAAGGGGGAGATATAAGTGCTTTTAGAATTTATAGTATTAATTAACAGTTTAGCTAAAAGCAGCTATTTAGCCTAGTTATCCTATAAATAGGATATATATGCCCGTAAGTACTATTCTAGGATAGTATTAGCTCTCTTAGTCTAGCTATTAGTTTCGAGGTAGTATATAGTTAATAGTAGGCAGTTAATTCTTAGGCGGCTAGTTAGGTATCTCTAGAATTTAGCTATAAACTAGGGCCTTTAGTTAAATATAATAGAGGCAGGCAGGCTGTATAGTTTCTAAATATTTTTTAGGAAAAGTTTTATAATATCTTCCGCGTTGCAGGTCCCTTTATAGGTAAGAAAGTATTTTATTTTAGTTAGGCGGTCTACTATAATAAGGATTATATTATACTTTCCGCTATATAGCAGGTGCGTAATAAAATCTATTAATATATTACGCTAGGCTTTTTTAGAAATAGGCAGCGGCTTTAGAATACCCTAATAGGCTTTTTATAATAAAGTAGTTCTTTTATATATTTAGCAGTTCCTAACCTAATAGTCTATATAAAGTAGTATTCCGGGCTAGTAGTAACTGCAGGCTATTAGGCTATATATTTTAGATTTTCTAGGGTAGCTAGTAATAGCGTTCCTATAGTATATGCGCAGAAGTTCTACCTTTAGTTTATTATAGTTAGGTATATATAGGCAGTTCTAATAGTATAGGTATCTACCTTTTTTTTAGTATTTAGCTAATATAAGCTTTATATAATAGCAGTGTCCTTTTTTTAAGGCTTTTAGAACTAATAGCAGAATAGGGTCTTTTTTATATACTATTCTTAGCAGGGCGGCAATTATAGAGGGTAGTTCTATATTTCCCTTAGTCTTTTATTTATCTTATAGGGTGTTGTCTAGAAAAGTTAGTAATAAGCCTTTTTACTAGGTTTTTATAGGTGCTAGAGCTATTATTTTAGCTTTATTTTTAAAGGTTATTTTCCTTATAGTTTTCTTTTCTATTTTATTTTTAAAGTTTAATCTCTTTAGAATTATCTGGCTCTAGTAGCAGAGATATTTATCCCCTTTTTTAGGCAGGTTCTCTAACCTTCTAGTTAGAGAATTAGGCTTTACCTTAAGTTTTCCGGGTTAATACGTGATTTTAAAGTTAAAATAGGACAGGAATTTAGACCAGCAGGCCTGGCGGCGGTTTAGTAGTTTTATTATTATAAAGTACTTTAGATTATAGTAGTTAGTAATAACTTTAATAGGTAAGGCAGCGCTTTTAAGCTCTAGTTTCTATTCTTTAAAGTATTAAATAATAGTAAGCAGTTCCTTATTATATATCTTATAGTTATATTCTATAACTAAGTGCTTTTTTAAGAAAAATACAACAGGGCGCAGGATTCTGTCGTCTTTGTACTATAATAAGACGCTAGCTAAAATATAATTAGATATATCCGTTTTTATAATAATAGGCTTATTCTAGTTAAATAGTACTAAAATAGGTGCAGAGGTAAAGGCTTTTTTTAATTTAGTAAAAGCTTTCTAACAGGTAGTATTCTATATAAAAGTAATACCCTTTTTTATTAGGCGTACTAGCGGAGTAATAATTTTTAAGAAGTCTTTAATAAATCGGCGGTAGAAGTTTCTAAATCCTATAAAAGCTTATATATTAGTTAGGCAAGTTAGTATCTTCTAGTTTATTACGGCTTTAATTTTCTCTAGGTCTATTTATAGGCCGTTAGCTCCTATAATAATGCCTAGAAATATTGTTTTTTTAGTAAAAAACTTATATTTCTTAATTTTTATATAGAGTCCTGCTTTTTATAGTAGTTTTAGTATAGTATAGATATACTCTAGGTGTTTAGTTCGGTTCCGGCTATAAATTAGAATATTATCTAGGTAAGCAGTATAGAAAATATTAAAATGCTCTTGCAGAGTATTATTTATAAATTATTAGAACGTTACAGGGGCTCTAGTAAGCCTAAATAGTATTACTAAGGTTTTAAACAGTTCTAGTCGGGTTTGGAATATAGTAAGCTATTTTTAACCCTTTTTTATATATAGGTTATTAAAGGCAGATATAATATTAATCTTTATAAAGTACTTTATCCTTTTTAGGTTACTTAAGGTTTTCTTTATTAATAGTAGCAGGTAGCGGTTCTTAACTATTATAGTATTTAGCGCTCGGTAGTTAATATAGAAGCGGAGGCCTTTTCTAGGCTTTTTTATAAATAATACAGGTAACGCAGTAGGCGAAGAGCTAGGGCGGATAAATCCTTTTTTTAGATTATCTGCTACCTATTCTTTTAGAGCTATTAGCTTATTATAGAATATTAGGTATAAGGGTTTAAAAAAGGGTGTTTTTCCTTTTTCTAACTTAATTTTATAGTTATATAGGCGGTGCAGTAGCAGGTAGTTAGCATTTTTAGGCGAAAAAATATTAGTAAACTTTTATAGTTTTTTAGGCAGGCGGTTTAGGTTAAAGCCCTTTTTTTTAGATAGAATATAGTTAATATTATCTAGTAATATAGAAAAGAGTTTATATCCTCTTTATAGGTAGGCGCTATATACGTGTAAGGAAACGGGTGCTATATTCTTCTTTTCTAGGTTTTTTAGTGCAGGCAGCAGGTACTCTAGGCGGTTTTTTTTTAGAATATTAGCAATTCCTTATACACGCGTTGCTTTTTACAGTATATTATAGTATTTATAATAGTACTAGCTTATAAACTATAGTATATTACAGGACTAGTCTAGTATAGGATTATACAGGCGTAGCCACAGGATTCCTAGAATAATTAGGTAATAACTTAGTTTAGTTACTCCTATTTAAACGGTCTCTAAATATTTATTTATTTATAATTAAACCTAAACAGTATAGGTTACTTTACCCGCTTCGGAATTACCTCTATCGGCTAGTTCTAGGTAAAAAGGGTACTTAAGCGGAATTATTAGAATATAGTAATACTTTACCTAGTCTTTATTAACTAGTACTTTCCCTTTACAGCTACTATTAATTATACTATATACTAGAATACTCTGGCCCTAGTATTCTAAACGTGCAGGTATAATTAACAGGTTAGCTCTTATAACCTGTTCCTTTTTAATAGTTATCCCTTAGATAGCAGCAGCGGATACTTATATAGTGCGCAGTATATAAGCCTGGCTATAACCTATATTAGGCTTAATCCTTTTATTAAAGTAGAAAATAGGGGAGAAGCGGGTTTTAGTAGTATTTAGGTTCTATATTTAGTAGAGGGCGGTAAGGGGCTCTAGAAAAACGCGTTTTTATAAATAGAGCAGGAGCGGATAGAGCGTTTATTAGGCTAAGGGCAGTTATAGATAAAGTATTTCTTAGATCTATAATAGTAATATTCCTTCTTTTTATATTAAGTTAAGCGACCTTTTAAAAGATTTATTAGGTCTCCGGAGACTTCTATAATTTTTATAGCGCCGGACGCTCTTAGTAATAACTAGGGTATAGCAGTTTATATTCCTATAGAAACGGGTGTTTCCTAATAGGTTTAATTTATATTAGCGTATATTTTCGGGGTTGCAGTAGTAGATACTTTATATTATTTGCGGCGGTTATTTAGGTTTTAAAGGAACTTTATAAATATATAGTATTTTCTACTAGGGGGTTTATAGTAGAGTAGTATTCCTTTTAGTTTATAGTTAATAGCTTTTTCTAAAAGGGTTAGTAAAGCTTTTTTAAAAAGCTTTCCTTCTAAAGCTAGGCGTTAGAATTTAGTAAGAAAAATACTAAATTCTTTATTATTTTAGCGGAGGCGGAATAGTTTAGTGCAGGAGTTACGGACTTAGTTAGGGTTTTTATATACTTATTTTAAAAGTTCTAAAATAGCTTTAAAATCGGGTAGTTAACAGTTTCCTTTTATAATATACAGCAGAACTTAGGCGTATAGGTTTCCACTTAAATAACTATTTATATAGGATATTAAGCTTTAGGGGTTAGGAAAGCGGTTTTAGTTAACAGTTATTTTCTTATAGATTTAAAAAAGGAAGCGGCAGAGGTTCTTTTAGTTACCTATAAACTTATTAGGGTTAAGTTATTTCTTAGAAAGCCGGGTAGGGGTAGTAGATATATTAGAAGTAGACGGAGGCGTTTATACTATATTAGCTGTATTTTTTTTAGTTAGTACTTGCAGTATTAGGGTTTATAGGGCGGTGCGGACAGTAGGTATAGCTATATTAATTGCTTTCTATCTCTTAGTAAGGGCTAAAGCTAGTTTATTTATAAGCTCTTTTATTTCTTTCTTTTAGTATTTACGGACAGCTTATAATTATACCTTTAGTTAGTTGCTTTATTATTTATATTCCTTAATTTCTAATTCCAGGGCTTATATACAGAGTACGGCTTAGTGGTTTTTAGTAAGGTTTTCCTGGGCGGTATTAATATATTTATATATTTAGCGGTAGTACTCGTACTATTTATATACGTGGTTAGTAATATAGGCGGCGAACGCGGATTTGCTGTCCGGTAGAACTAGGGGGAAAAGGTAGGATATTAGGTCGGCGGTGCAGGTAGATAGCTAGGTGGGTAAGGAGCTATATAATATTACGGTCTCGGGCGGTAGAATTGCCCTAGCTAGCTCGGGCAGGTAGGTAGAAGTAATAACTAAATTTACTACGTGTTCTATAATATACAGCAGGTAGGCGGGTTAAATAATAAAACGTAGCTTAAGAAGCTATAAGAAGGCAGGGCGGCGGTTAGTAGGTATACTCCTGCTAAGGCTTACATAGGCCCTTATAATAAGGCCTCTCGCCGGGTCCTAATATTACGTGTTACGCTGTGCAGTAAGCTTTACCGTTTAAGCCGTAATACTTATTACGCCCTAAGTTATTTACCGAGTTAAACCTTATAAAAACTAATCGTATAATTTAAGAAATTATTAAGGAAGAGTACCTAAATAATAAATTTATATAAGAAGTCCTAGAGCTAATATAATCTAGAACCTAATATTTAAAGAAAATTACCTTAAGCAAATATAAAGTCTGTAATAATAAACTATTTTACTATAATTACCTTATAATTCCTAACTATAATAAACTAAAAATTAAGCTTTTTTAGTATATATATAATTCACCTATAGGCGGCTATCTAGAGCGCAGAAAGACCTTTAAAATCCTCTAGAGAGAATACTACTAGCCCTGGATATTTAAGATAATCCGCTAATATATAGCCTGTTATTATACCTATTACTATATAAAGGCTTTAAAAGAAAAGTATAATAGCTTTCTAAAGCTACTACCGGTTCTACTATACTGCTAGCGAGATGTTTTAGTTAATTTTATTATAGATCTACCTAAATCTAAAGGCTGCACTAATATTATAGTTATAGTAGATTATCTAAGCAAGTATTAATATATTATTTCTTATAAAATAATTACAGCTTAAGCTACTGCTAACCTATTCTACCGGTATATTTAGGTGTACTACAGCCTTCCTAATATATGCGTTTCTAACTAAGAATTATAGTTTATTTCCGTATTTTAGGATAAACTATATAGACAACTATAAATTAAAACCTAACTATTATTAGCCTTCTACCCTAAAACGGATAGCTAGATAGAGAAGGTAAATTCTATACTAGAATAAGTCCTCCGGGCCTATATAAATTACTAGTAAGATAACTAGGTAACCTAGCTACTATTAGCTTAATTTAAAGTAAATAATATAAGATCTAAATTAACTACAGTAATACTATTTATTACTATTATAGGATAGAACCCTTAAATAGGCTTTAAACCCTCTATAGGAATATAGCGCCCTTTTTATTAAATACTGTAAGCCTATAAAGCTAACTAGATAATTAATAAAATAACTAATATTAAATAATTTATCTATAAAGAGATAACTTAGGCACAAGTAATATAGAAAGAGTTTGCTAACCGTTAGCGTACTAGTACACCGTTCTACCGCGTTAGTAATAAAGTCTGGCTAGACGCCTAAAATATCTGTATAAAATAAAAGTCTAAAAAGCTTAACTAGAAAAACCTTAGAAAGTTTCTAATTATATAAGTGGTTTTACTATACACCTATTAATTAGGCCTGCCTAATATAATAAAGATCTACCCTATCTTCTATATCTCCCTTCTACAGCCTGCCGCCCTGTTCTTAGATTACCTTTCTAGCTAAAAAAAACTCTCCTTCTAAACCTATTAAGGTTAATAGTAAACCGGAGTACTATATTAACTATATTAAAGACCTCTGCTTTAACTAATACCGGAAGCAATATAAATACCTTATTAAATAGACTGGCTATAATAAGTTATTCTAGGAGCCTGCTTTAGAGCTTAAAGATATAATAGCTGCCGCTAATTATTATCGCCGGCACTCTAATATACCCGAGCTACCTAATATATAATTATATAATTATAAGGGCCCTGCGCAGAAGGCTTCTGCTAACTACCCTAGGGCTATATAATACAACTTTAACGCCTAAAAAACTTAGGTTTAGAAGAGGGGTACTATTATAGTAACTACTTATAATACTTTACCTACTATAATTCGCCGATTATATATCTAGTCTAGCTCCTAGTTTAGATTATATCCTAGAATATAGCCTAGATTATATAACCTAGTCTAGGTTATAGTCTAGGTTATAGACTAGATTATATAGCGTCGTTACCTAATCTTATATAGAGCTCGCGAGCTTATACTATACGTATATTCTGCCGGCATATCTTTTTTACCGGCGCTCTCGATTTCCTATTCCTTATATAACGTCTTAATTCCCTACGTAGTAATATATTTAGCATCTAATTAAAGCTTCCTTCTAAGCTCTTAAACTCCTGCTTATAGCACTATTATAATAGGAATTATATATAATAATTAATTAAGATAGCACTACTATAGACCCTTTTAGGAAGTATTATAGCAGGCCTAACTATAATAGCAACTAATATAGTAATATAGCTATAGGCTCTACTTATATAAGTATAATAACTTAAAGTATAGAACTATATAAAGGATAAAAAGATTAAGGCCCTATAGGGGAATTTCTAAGTTGTCTAAAAAAAGCTTACTACTAACTAAGTAGCCGGCAGCAGGGGGTATAAAATAAATAAACCTAAAGAGTTTACTAGTAATAGAGGAGCTTTATAAGTGTTTTTTTATATAAATAAGACTATATCTATATATAAACTAGAACAACCTTATATTTAAATCTAATAAAGTTTGTATAGCAGCAACCTTCTTAAAAAAAGAAGCGTTTAACTAGTTTAACCTAATACTTATAGACTAGCTTAGCAATACTAATATAAATAAGCGGAAACTAGAAATAAATACTATATTTAACAACTATATAAACTTTAAAGCGGCACTCTAAATAACCTTTAGAGACACTAATAAAGAATAAACAGTAGAATAATAAATTGCTATTTTAAAGCAACGTAGCTTAACTAGCTATTATACTTCTAAGTTTATATAGATTATATTAAAGTTATTATAGGAAGATAAGGCTCTAAAAGTATAATACTATAGAGGTTTTAAGAAAAATATTAAAAATAAAATTATATAGAGTAAGAGGCCGCTAATACTCTATAAACTTAAAGAAATAGCTATATAAATTAACAGTTAACAGTATAAATAACAACTAGAATAAGTAGATAAAAAGGGACTTTATTCCTACGCCTAGCTAGTAAGGCTAAAACTAAAAGTAAATAACCGCAACTATAGAGATTATATAGAGATTAATATTATAAAACAATATAATAACCCTAAAGGAAAACTAATAACTAATAAAAAAAGGTAAAAAAAACGCTATAAAGGAGCGTGCCTATTATATAGAGAAATTAGCTACTTTGTAAATAAGTGCCCTAAGAATAAATAAATAGCAGCAGTTATAATAAAAATAAGCGGAGACCGCTATAACTCTATATTATAGACAGCGTGCTATAATAATAACTGCTTTATATACTAGTTAGATAAGTAAGTAATAGAATACTACCTAATATAGCAGAAAGAAGTATATATAATTGCTGTAATAATAAATAAAGAGTATAATAGCAATTCTATAGGTAACTACTATAATATAGAACCTAAAAAGATAGAGATTAACTATTTATTAGAGATAAATAAGGTGTTCTAGATAATTAAACCGTAATCTAAACCCTAAACTAGTATACCTAAGCTATAAAGTAATATAGTACCCGAGTTACTATAGATAAAGTTATAAGTTACTAAGGTTATTATTATTAAATTCTATTACGCTGGTGTAGCTCCCGTTAGGGTCCATGCAGCTGTTCTATCTAGGCTAGTTTACAAGGAGAAACCGTTTGCTGCCATGCAGCGTTCGGATGAAAACCCCGTCCTCTGCGGTATATAGCGCTGAGCGCTCTTCTCGTTGTTGTATAGCTATTGGGGACACGTGGTAGATCTATCAAGTCCACCACGGAATAAGCCATCGTGATGCGTCTTCCTAACCAGGAATAGATATAACTAGCTAGCTAGATATACAGCAAGTGGACGCGAAGCTACCTGCCTAGCTTCCTTGCCACAGTTTTCCACGCAGAGCGCTTCTACGGTGTCCAGCTCACGATAAACCTTCTCCCGCCTGCCTACCCCTGATTTGCTCCATAAGCCTATCTCGCAGCTTGCCTCTGCCTCTTGATAGACCGACACGCGCATCTGTCCTTTCGGGCTATACAGACAGTGTCACCAGCGAGGTGTTAATCCTCCTCCCTATGTAATAGCCGGCCAAAATGGGAAGGCTACAGAGTATGCGCGTACACTCCTATCGTCCTCAGCGTGTAGAGGCCCTGTACAAGCCGGAGCTGTACAGCCGTGCACGAGAGGAGCAGAACGGGAAGGCCGCAAGCATACTCTGCACACTCCCCATAGACCGCCGTCTATCACGAGTCCACCAGGCGTCCAAAATGAAGGCCTGGAGCTGACTGTCGCTGCCATTGTATACCACGCCTCACGGCTGCTAATAGACCGGACCCATCAGCAGCCCCTTCGCGTTACCTGTGACGTTCTCACGACGACAGGCCGACCGTGTCTTGCAGATGGAGGTCGTTGTAGCAACTCAACGCCGTGCAGCTACTACCCCTCGCTATCCACTAACCAAACCGCCACTGTCCTTGCTCTTACTCCCCTGGTCCTCCTGGTTCCGGTTCCGGTTGTCGGTTTGCAGAAACAAGGGCTTCCATCGTGGCCGGTACAGAGGTGTCCTATCATCCTATTAGAACAATCGCTTCGCCAGCAAGACAGGCGCTGGGTAGGGCCCTAGGTTGTGTCCTAGGTAATTCGGATGTCGGATGGTTTTTAGATTTAGTTCCTCTGTTTGTCCCGTTGGTTGTCTGTAGATGTCGAGCCTGACGTTGGCAGCGCCAAGACCCGTGAAAACTCTGCAATTCTGGCTGCGAACAGCGAGCGATGTCTTCAAAGGCACCCGCCAGCAACGACAACGTCGTGCACCAGTAATCGACGTGATTCTCATTCTCATACGAGCCTTGCGGTTCGAATAAGACGGAAAGGAACGCCCGTACGACAATACGGGTCGAATCACGATTTTGGTGTTCCTTTAGTTACTAAGGTTATAGCTATATATAAAGAAAGCGCAAGAATAATTCTTACACGCCTAAATACAGGCTAAAAAGTATAAAAGGCCGAAAACGCTATAGCAGGCGCATATTAGGGGATAAACCCCGGTTTATATAAACTTAAGCTATACCCTTATAAACTAAGGCCCTAGTAAGCAAGGCTTAGCAAAAGGAACTTTTTTTCTTACTTAGCTAGGAAGCCCTTTTTTTTCCTTAATAGATTCTCGCTATTAAGTAGCTATAAGCCTTATAGCTTATTTTTATTAGTAATTAGATAAACCCTTATAATTTCCAGGGTTATTCTTATTATTAGTAGATGTTTTCTACGTATTATAGAACGCATACGCTCTATCTATAAATTGCTAGCGAGTAATTAGGTTAGCTTTAGCTATATTAAGTTATTCTAACCGTCTTCCTATAGTAGGGGTAGTAGAAGGAAATTCTCCGGAATTTATTATTTTAGTAATTAGGTTAGGTATAAGCTAGCTGCCTTTTATAAGGAAATATAAAGGATTTAAATATAAGGGAAAAGTATATAGCAGGGGGCTTAGAGATGGAATTAATAACTTTATATATTAAAAGACAAATTTTTAAAAAATTATAATACATGGCCTAGGGCTATATATACCCCGGCCTAAGCAAGTATATAACTTGCAGAGGCCTTACAGGTTATACGCCTGCGCAGGCAAGCTGTATAAATTGGAAAAAATATATCTATATCCTATCTTATAGCTATATACTATAGGTGCTCCGGTTATTTTATAGAAATACTAGATAGTTAAAGTAATAAAGGTAGTTTAATAGATAAAGTTAGCTCTAAATATCTCTATTATAGTTATATAGAATAAGTGTATAAAATAGCTTAACTATATAAATTTAGTAGTATAGTATAAAATTAAGTAATAATCGCTAGTAAATTTTAATATAAAATTAAGTATTATATAACGTACTCTATAATTAAGCGGTCTACCTAAGTAAGCGGTTTAGCACTAAAAAATCAATATTTTATAGCAAAATATCTTAATAACTACTAGATAATAACCTATAAAAACTTAAATATAAGCTATATTATATATAATCTATATTATATTAAGATTTTAAAGCTATTTATTTAGTAGTTATAAGAATCTAGTGGTTTTCCTTAGTTTTAGCCTAATATTTTAGTAATTACTAAATAAATAGCTTTAAAATCCTAATATATTATAGATTATAACGTATTCTATAAGTAAGCGGTCTACCTAAGCAAGTAGTCCATTTTATTATATTTAGCTGCCTTAAATATTAATTATATACAACTTATAGCCTGCTCTATAGCAACTTCTACATCTTTTTTGCACGTATAAGCGTTGTGCCCTGGTTTACTACATCGCCTACAGCGCCGCACGCTGCCGTTAAAGCGCGCTCCGGCTTACTGCCTTCTGCTTTAAGCTGCCTTATCAATTTTTTAAGCAGCTATTTAAGAGCCTGCTTTCTTTATTAAAGTTTTTTCCTTCTAAATCTGCTTTTTTTTATATATTTTACACTTTATAGCAGCTTTATTTACCTTTTAAAGGCTGGCAACTATATTATACAGCAGCGTAGCTTAATATATTATAACTGCAGCACCTTTAAAAAGGCTATTAAGCAAGTTAAGAATTGCTATAGGTAAGCTATTTTAATATATTTAAATACGATTATAAATTAAGGCTAATTAAAAGCCTAGCTTAAAAGTATTACTTAGTATTTTTAATTCCTATTAAGCCTCTATAGTAGAAGGCAATAGTATATAAAGTATAATATTAAGCTTTAAAAGTACTGCCTCTAGATTAAGCAGTATAAAGCCTGCGCCTTAAAAGCTTATATAAATATTGCTTTTTATAATTAAGTTATAGAATACTACTTTAAATACTAGTAAAAACTTTAGCTTTATAGGGGACTACTAATCGTACACCCCCTAATTCCTAGACGTACACCCCCTTTTTACTACACGTACACCTTCTCTCCCCTCTATCGCTTTACCACCTTCTAATTGGCTTGGAGGGCTGCTCCGTAGCCTCCGATTCGCTTGCTTAACTTGCTTATTAATTCCGAATGCTCTCTCTAAATACGGCTATATATAATATAAGTAATTATATTATGCCGATTTATATAGCCTTATATATAGCCTTATATATAAGCTTACGTATAAGCTTACGTATAGCTATATATACGGCTGCATAAATTAGAAAAAATACGCCGTAGAATAAAAAGGCTATATAGCTATACTAATTTATATAGTCTTATATACGAGCTTATATATAAGCTTATATATAAGTTTACGTATAAACTTATATATAAGCTTACGTACGAGCTTATATATAGCCTTATATATAAGCTTATATACGGCCTCGCGTATAGTATTACGTACGGCCTTGTGTATAGCATTACGTACAGCCTCGCGTATAGCATCACGTGTAGAGAAACGTAAGGGTGAATGCCCGGAGGAAGCTCCGGGCTCTCCGAGCTAATTAGAAGGTAGTGAAGCGCTAAAAGGAAGAGGTGTATATAGAGTAAAAAGGGGGTGTACGTTTAGGAATTAGGGGGTATACGATTAGTAGTCCCCGCTTTATAATAGAATTAATATAGTAGCGTACTAGGTCCTTAATTTAGCGCTTATATACCCTTTTTAATAGCAAAAAGCAGCTAATATTAAGTGGCTACAGCAGGTGCAATAAATACGGCGGTATATAAAGAGTAATAATATTATTCTCCTTATAAATTTATTAGAATTTAAGCAAAATATAGCTTTTATAGCTATTAATAATTAGCAGCTAATACGTGCCTACGGTGCGATTTTTTATATATATATTAAAATACTATAGCCAGGCAATACTAAGCTTATTTATTGTTTAGCTACTATTACTTACTGCTATAACCTAGTCTAGTAGTATATTATTACCCTTATACTATATAGAAAGATAGTACTTACTTATAAAGATAATAAATAGCGGGATAGCCTATCTATAGGCATTAATTCCTTAGATTATTATTATCTATTTGCAATTGCCTAGCTATATAGCTTTTAGATAATTGCGCTGCTTAGAGCCTATTATAACTACGCCTATTAAAATAACGCCTATTTAGAAGCCAGCTTTATTAAAGTTATATATATTATTATTAATAATACTATACCTTGCTTTTATATTATAGATAAGCCTAAACTAATTACTAATTGCTTGTAGATCCTTATATAGAGCTCTTTAATAATTGTACTTTTAATTAAATTATGTTTTAAGCTTAGGTGTTTGCTTAATAAAGTTTACTAGCTAGTTCTTACCAACTTAGCTAGCGGCGCGCTTAGCGAGCAATTTATTAGCTATATCTTATATAGCAGACAAGCTAGGCGCAAATCCTTGCGAATCTAGGTCGAGTATATATTAAACAATAACTAATTCCTCCAGCTTAGTAAGCTTTTTTAAATTGGGCTCGCAATTATATCGCGCGGTAATTCTATTGCGTTGTTGTCTAAACGTTGTTCGAGCGATATTATATATCGTAATAGCGCGTCGTTCGCTTATAAATTGCTGCCGATTAATTGCTGCGATAGCAATATATATTCGACCTTTATTTTATATTAATTGCACGTTGTGTTGTTAATATATAGTAGTTAGAAGTTAACGCGTCGTGTTCTACTTATAAGGTGGACTACTTACTTAGGTAGACCGCTTACTTATAGAATACGTTATATAGAATAGCTTATATTTAAATTTTTATAAATTATTATTTAGTAGTTATTAAAATATTCTGCTATAAAATATTAATATTTTAGTATATATTAGGCTAAACCGCTCGTTTAGGTTAACGGCTTACTTGTAGAGTATATTAGATATATATACTAATACTTATATCTTAACTACTATTTCCTTCTTTTCTATAATATAAATTCCTGGTAAATAGTTGCTATTAGTTAAATTTAGCTCCTGTTCTAGAAGCGGGTTAAGTTGGCCTTTATCACGGTATCGACCGCGACACCCTACCTACCGAAATTCTGCCGCAGATTGCTATAACTCCAGCAATCTGCACCGGCCTACTACCGTTGGCCGGCCTCCTGCCCTGCCTGCCCTGCTCCGCTCCCGTCTCGCTTCCGCTTCCTATCCTGTCCCGCTCCAGCTACCTACCGGCTGCCCCCTTTTCCTATCACCTGATCTGGTAAGGACCTTGCGTACACGCGTGCCACGCGCCGAAACGGCATAGAGGCCGTACGCCACGCGCTCGGCCACGCCCTTATATCCGGTGGCCCGTCTCCCGTCTTCCTATTCCTTACACAACGTCTTAATTCTCTACGTAGCATTGTATATAGCACCTAATTAACGCTCCTCTTTAAGCCCTCGACCTCTCGCGTGTAGCGCTATCGTAATATTACGTTATATCTACTCTTACTACTATAAACACCCCTGCCGACCCGACTATAATACTTCTAGAGCTTGTTAGCTCTATAAAGGAACAGCAGGCTGCCGTAATAGAAGTCCTGTCCGCCTAGAAACAGGAAATTACTGCTCTGCAGGAGGAAGTAGCCGCAATTTAGTTTAAATCTACCCCTACTCTACTACTAGCGCCCGACTAATAATTTGCAGGGCCTTCTGTTTATAAATTAAATAATAGCTTAATACCTGCTAATAATATAAACTATATACGGACCCTAACTATTAAAGTTACTCCGCCAACTTTAATAGACTCCTTCCTAACAGCTGCCGCCCCGCCGACCCTAAAGACTAAATATTTAATTAACCCTCTAATATTTAAGGGAAGTTAAAAGGAACTCCTAATTTTTGTCTAATAACTATAGTATAAACTGGAAGGAAATGCTAATTAATACCTAACTAAACGTGCTCGCCTGCTATACGCTTACTCTTAATTAGAATCTAACCTATTAACGCTTATTAACCCCTTAATAGACTAAGATATCTATACTATTAATTAACTTATCCAATTCCTGCAGGCTATATATAGCAATCTAAACTAGAAACTTATATCCTTAAATTAACTCTATATACTAAAGCAAGGAAGGCGTGCCTTTATATTATACTTTGCTAAATTCCAATAACTTACTGCTAATACAGATCTAAATAAAGCTAGCCTAATAACTTAGCTCTAATACTCCCTTTCTAATAAACTCCGCCGTGTAATAGTTAGCGCTATTACCCCAGATAATCTAAACAACTATACCAACTTAATTGCAAAGTATAATAATAATCTATAATTCCTACCCGGCTAACCCTTTTAATATTCCCCTCCGTTATAAAAGGACCTAGATATAATAGAAATTAATATATCTAAATATACTCCAGCCGGCTTAGCCGAATAAGACAAATATTATTAAAAGGGCCTCTACTTTAAATGCGGAAAGTATAGCTATATCTCCCGCGATTGCTCTGTCCCCTTACCCTAAGTCTAATTATCTAGCGTAGATAAGCCTCTAAGCCCCTAACCGCGCATATACGCGCAATTAACTAATTCCACCTAATTTTTATCTGCCCGCCGTTTTTCTATATCTACTGCTTTGTTTTCTAGCTCTAATTAATCTAGAGGTAGCCGCTTATCCTGTATAAAGAAGTTGTTAAAAGCCCTATCCTAGGGCTAAGTCGCCCCCCGGGACTATTCTAACCCCGGATTTCTATAAACCTGTTTAAAGAACCTAAACCTAACTCCTAGAAATAATAGATTCTTATCCCTGTTTTTATATAATAAGGCCCTACCTATATAAACGCCGTAGCTCTAATTAATAGTAGAGCTATAGGTATAGGTTATATTTACAGGAATCTGGCGCGCGCATAGAACCTCCGCTTTAACCTACTCCTTTACGTTTTACGCCCAACTAAATTTAATAGAAAAACGCTTAAAAGAGGACAAATTATATACTCTGCGCAAGTAACCCTCCGCTACCTAAACCACGTGGAATAGATCCGTTTCTATATACTAGAACTTAGCAAATATAAGCTGCTACTAGGATAGCCCTGGCGTATAAGCACTGTGTTAGATTTAACTATAATAACTAATAACTATTATTTCGATTGTCCTAATACCAGGCGCAATGCCTGCGCAATTTCTAAACCTCTATAATAAGAACTTATATAGAACAGCTTCCTAAAGCGCCCTTTATTAAGCAGTGCCTAACACCTTTAACCCGACGCTTTTGCTTATAGCAATCGAGCCTGTCTATACAACACCGACACAATTACTAGCTTCCTAAAATAGTACGCTAGATAAATATGCCTAACCCTAAACCTAAGCTAGAAACTAAACCCGAAACTAAATCTAATTCTAAATTTAAACCTAATACCCGGACGGATATCTATATACTAAACGCGGCGTCTATAACCTAATTAGCCTAATAACCTAATTATAAAATCTTTACTATTACTATTACCGATATTAATAAGGCCTTAGCTCCGAAAACCCGAACCGACCTAGCTATAAAAGTCCCAGCATAATATTACTATTTGCTAAAAACCTTCTCCCGACAGGAAGCTAATAAGTTACCTAAATACCGAATGTATAATTATAAAATTATGCTTAAAGACGGCAAACTGCACGGATTTAGCCCGTTATACGGAATGTTATAAAATAAATTAAAGGTGCTAAGGAAGTACCTTAACAACAACCTCGCGAAAGGATTTATCCGTGCTAGTTTATCACCTGTCGCCTCTCCGGTTATTTTTGTTAAAAAGCCCGGAGAAGGCCTATAATTCTATATTAACTACCGCGCGCTAAATACTATAACTGTTAAGAACTAATACCTAATCCCCTTAATTTAGGAGACCCTAGTATAATTAAGCAAGGCGAAATACTATATAAAGCTCGATATTATCTCCGTATTTAATTGCTTATAAATCGCAAAAGGAGATAAATAGCTAACTGCTTTCCGGACGCGATACGGCCTGTTTAAATACCTAGTAATGCTATTTAGATTAGCTAACGCTCCTAGCATATTCTAACACTATATAAACAACGTGCTCCGCCTATACCTAGACGTATTTTATACTGTATATATTAACAATATTCTAATATATAGCGAAAACTTCGAAAACTACTAGTATTACGTAAAGCTAGTCCTGGAAGTAATAGAAGCCGCCGGCCTATAACTAGATATTAATAAGTGCAAATTCTATTAGGATAAGGTTACCTACCTAGGGTATATAATATTAACCGGCGGAATTAGTATAGACCCGAATAAGATTAAGAATATCTATAACTAGAAAGTCCCCTATAATATTAAGGACGTATAAGCCTTTATTAGATTTGCAAACTTCTACCAACAATTTATTAACGATTTCTCTGGCCTGGCCGCTCCCCTAATTACACTTATAAAGAAGGACATTCCGTTCCGGTTTAATAAGTCCTGCCGTGCGGTATTTAAATAACTTAAGACAGTATTTACCACCGCCCTAATCCTCTGTTATTTCGACCCTAAACTGCTAATTATTATTAAGGCCGATTTGTCTAACTATATAAATACTAAAGTGCTCTTATAAATAGATAAATAAGGAATACTTTAACCTATAGCCTACTTCTTAAAATAATTAAGTTCTGCTAAATACAACTATAAGATCTATAATAAGGAACTCCTAGCAATTATCTAATGCTTTAAACAGTAGCGGCCTAAACTAAAAGGCGCAGTATTCCTAATTTAGGTTCTTAGCAACTATAAAAACCTGCAGTACTTTATAACTATAAAGCAGTTAAGCTACTAACAGGCTTATTAGTCCGAATACCTGTCCTAATTTAACTTTTTAATTACCTACTAACCTAGTAAGTATAGTAAAAAGCCTAACGCCTTAACGCGTTATATATAAAATGCGCTTGCGTAAAAAGAAGCTTAAGCAGCCCGAAATTAGATACTGCTCTGTTCTAACCTGTTTACGCAGTTAAATTTAATAGAAACTAACCGAATAATTTAGGAGATTATTAAGGATAAATACCTAAATAATAAGTTTATCCAGGAAGTCCTAGAAATATTATGCTCCGGAGTATACCGCTCTAAGAAGATTACCCTAAGTAAATGCAAAAAGCGAAATAGCAAGCTCTACTTCCGCAACCGAATAGCAATTCCTAATAATAATAAACTAAAGATTAAACTGCTTTATTACATGTATAATTCCCCTGTTAGCAGCCACCCTAGATATAGAAAGACTCTAGAAATCCTTTAAAGAAAATACTACTAGCCGTATATATTTAAAATAATCCGCCGATTTATAGTATACTATTACACCTGTTGCTGTATAAAGGCTTTAAAAAAGAAGTATAATAGCTTCCTAAAACCCCTGCCCGTCCTGCAGTATTACTAGCAAGATATTTCTGTCGACTTTATTATTAAACTACCTAAATCCGAAGGCTGCACTAATATTATAGTTATAGTAAACCGCCTAAGCAAGTACTAATATATAATTCCCTATAGAATAATTACGGCTAAGGCTATAGCTAACCTATTCTACTAATATATTTAGGTATATCACGGATTGCCTAATATATGCGTATCCGATTAAGGAATATAGTTTATCTCCGCGTTTTAGGATAAACTCTATAAGCAACTACGTATTAAAGCCTAATTATTATCGGCCTTCTACCCGGAAACTAATAGCTAAATAGAAAAGGCTAATTTAATGCTGGAATAAGTCCTCCGCGCCTATATAAACTACGAGCAAGATAACTAGGTTACCTAGCTGCCGTCCGCTTAGTTTAAGGTAAACAACACCTGATCTAAATCGACAACAGTAACACTGTTTATTGCTATCTTAGGACAACACCCGAGAATAGGCTTTAAACCGCTATTAGGAACTCCGCGCCCTACCTATTAAGCACTGCAAGCACTTAAGGCTAATTAAATAGTTAATAAGATATTAAATATTAAGCAGTTTATCCGCAAAGAGATAACTTAGGCCTAAGCAATGCAAGAAGAATACGCCAACCGAAAATATATAGGCGCACCGGCCTATAAAGTAGGTGACAAAGTCTGGTTAAATACACGGAATATCCGTATAAATCAACCCGCTAAGAAGCTTAATTAGAAGAACCTAGGGAAGTTCCCAATTATATAGATTGTTTCTCCGTACGCCTATTAACTAGGCCTACCTAAATCTATAAAGATATATCCTGTCTTCTATATCTTATTACTCCGTCCTGCCGCTCCGCAAGCTAACTACCTGCCTGGCCAGGAGTCGCCCCCACCTGAACCTATTTAAGTTAAAGGAGAGACTGAATAGTATATTAACCGTATTAAAGGCATGCGCCTAAACCGGCGCTAAAAGCAATACAAGTACTTAGTCCGATGGACTGGATACAACAACCTGTTCTAGCAACCCGTTAACAACCTAAAGGACACTACTGCTGCGGCTGATTATTATCGCCGCCACCCCGAAGCTCACGATCCTGCGTCCAATAAGCCCCGTCCTGCTGGACCCTAAAACCTTAATCAAGATTTAATTCACGGCCCTACTCCCGATAAATAGCCGTACACATCACGAACAGCGCCTTCTACTCGCCAAGAGACTTGGGTTTAGGAGGGGGGTACTGTCACGGTATCGACCGCGACACCCTACCTACCGAAATTCTGCCGCAGATTGCTACAACTCCAGCAATCTGCACCGGCCTACTACCGTTGGCCGGCCTCCTGCCCTGCCTGCCCTGCTCCGCTCCCGTCTCGCTTCCGCTTCCTATCCTGTCCCGCTCCAGCCACCTACCCTCGCGTACACGCGTGCCACGCGCCGAAACGGCATAGAGGCCGTACGCCACGCGCTCGGCCACGCCCTTATATCCGGTGGCCCGTCTCCCGTCTTCCTGTTCCTTACACAACGTCTTGATTCTCCACGTAGCATTGTACATAGCACCTAATCAACGCTCCTCTTTAAGCCCTCGACCTCTCGCGTGTAGCGCTATCGTGACAGCCTTTTAACCCTTTTTTATACCTATCTCTAGTTCTTAGATTTAGAGGGGGCTTTTACTAGCCTTATAACCCCCTTATTATATATAAGCGTTAAAACCCTATCTTTATACTTAAGTTTTGCTTTTTTTACCTAGGTTTCTTTACTACTATTAGTATTATACCAGCAGCTTTAAACGCAGCTATAAGAGCTATAGGAAACTAATTCTATAAACTTTTAGTAGTAGAGTAAGTCTTAGAGTATATATATCTACTGTTGCTATTAGTAAACTATAAATATTATAGCCTTCTAATATATAAGCAGCTATATCTTTCTTATTATAATTAAGCTCTTTAAATAACTATTCTACTATATATAGTTGCAACCTTACTATTATAGAATATAGAGCTATAGTATATATAATAGTAATTCTTAATACTTTCTAGGTAGGATCCTCTAAATATAGGCCAATAAAAGCCTACTAAATTTTAGTACTTATTAGAAGGAAGTAAAGCAGGAGTTTCTACTAGAGAAGTTTCACGCTTAGTTTAGATACTCTCCGTCCGGATAAGCTTACCTAAAATAGAATTATCCAATAAAAAATAACAAAGACCTCTAAAAGCGAGAGCCTAGAAGCCGGAAATAATGTATTCAATTATATAAGAAAGTAAATCAGCTATTAGCTGCAAGGGGAATGCAAGCAGAATGCAAGGCAAAATGCAAGGCAGAAGCGCGGTGTAGTGAACATGGATATCAGTAACGTAGGAAAAAAGAAGGCAAATCCGCATATCCTCCAAAGTCGGGCGTTTAAGGTAATAATATCAGCAATTCGTAGTTCCATCGCTTAAGCGTTAGTAATCGCTGGGAAGGACCCACTAATTACTAAACGAGAAGCGGCCGCCTCTATAGACCATGCGCTGCTTCTAGATATGCCGCCCGGGGCGTCTGCTCTCTGCACGAAGGTAGATAGCGAACGGGGCGGCTGTGGGGGCCCGAGTGTCTGCTCTCTGCACTAATGCAGAGAGCCCGCGGATGCCCGAGCGTCTGCTCTTTGCACTAATGCAGAGAGCCCGCGGATGCCCGAGCATCTGCTCTCTGCGCTAAGGCAGAGAGCGCCAGCTCCCTCAATGTTAGACATACACCCAACCCTACTAGCCGGGGTACTCCTCACAGTGGCGTCGAGCGAGTAAGGTTGGGGCCCGAGCAGTGAGATATTCATGTGCTCAAGATTATTACCCAATGTTGTAATGGATATATTGAAATCGTGCTGGTGTTAAGCGCATTAGATTGATCTTGGTGGGAGATGCTCGGCTTCTGAAAGTGCTTCCCATTCATCTTTTATCAGTCCTCAGATACGCGGCACGAGGTGTTCCGCCGACAGGCTTCCGCGTTATCGGATCATAAATGTAGTCGTGTGTACCAGGCTATCCGTCATCAACGCAGCGGCATCAAAGTTAGAAACATAGATGTCACCGATTATCTCATACTCCTGATCGCTACTGTCTTGTTTCTCCGCTGGTCGAAGAACAAACGGGAAGTCGGAGCCATCGAACCACACTAGCAGATCCCCCGGTCGAGCACGTGGTGGCGCAAGTCCCTGTTTCTCGCTCTTGGTGAAGATGACGCTTCTTCCAGCACAGCCATCGATCTCCTCCGAAAGTTCTTGTAGGTTGATCAAGTCTCTAGCATCCTCAGGCCAACATTCTGCTCTGAATCCCAGTCGCCCGTACCACTGTGCGCGGGCAACTTCTGAAAGACGATTCCATTTGCCGGCGGTCAGCATTGTCAAAAAGGTGGTGATCGCATATTCTACGTTTTCTTCATTGATGAGTCTGTCTTTAGAGCTGTTTTTAGAGCTGTTTAAGTCGATTTCTGAGTGGTTGCTGTAGACACGGGACATGTGCGGGGGTAATGCACTACGCCAGTCATTGGCCATCTTCATGTATTCAGTCATGTCGCGAAGAGGCATGCCGACGGTAGCGATTGTGTCGAAACAAGCACCCTTACAGATCAGTAACCATCCATCCCCTCGTATTTCTATTCCGAGCTGCTGAAGATCAAAAGAATCAGAGTGAGGCCGACAGAGCTTGCGAGAAAGTTTGCCCTGAGGATTCGTGACACTCCAATCTGGTACCCATGTCGCCAGACCTTCCAGACGGCGGCTAATACCCACGTCGTGAAGGATGCGCAGGTCCTTCAGGCTGGTGATAATGAACAATGCGAAACGTCGGTATATCTCCGTAACGGGAGTGTTGTAGTCCGGATTTAGCTCGGGTAGTGCGTTGAAATCTAAGTTATCGACAAGGCCGAGGATGGCGAAGACTTTGTCTCTCGGATCTCCACATTCAAAGTACTGGCACAGAGATAGCATGCGGGACAAACGATCGGCGATTGTGCGGTCTGTGGGCTGAGGATGCTGGACAAACCCCTGCAGTTCTCGAAACTGCAGTCTCAACTCTCTAGTAGTTTGGACGCGGAGAATAGCATTCCGCTGCGCTGCGTTGTAACGAAAACTGGGAGGTAATGACCGGAACCCGATCTCGAGATCTTCCCATGAGAGCATAGTCTCGCCGTGCCTGACGATCGTGTTCGGGTTAAGTAAAGATTCTTGCAGAGTCCACATCCTAGTATACCAGGAGGAGTCGAGCAGCCACAACATTCGTATACTTGGGACACTGTCCTTGAAGTTGACATCCTCTCCGAGGTATACAACAACTTTCGAGGCGAGTTGATAGATCCTCTTCATGATGCCGACTTGATGAGCTCTTTCCTTCCGATTCTCTTGGTCAATGCAGATAGCATCTACCCATAGATTAAGAGGTCCCGGATTCGATATGCTGCGTGTAGAGATTGGGCGTAGCCTCTTCAACGCCCGTAGTAGATTAGGGGTCACGAACAAATCTTGGCCGTTGCATTTTATCGAATTCTCTCGAGAGCTACTTCCCCAAGCATATGAAAGCGCTTCATAGGAAGAACCATGGGAGAGATTTGCTATACAAATCTGGCATTCAATGGGAGCTTCAAACGATTCCGCAGGTAAAAGCCGAATGGTTCGAAATTGATCCGGAGTATCTAGCGGCGTGTATGAGTAGGGAGTTGACGTTGGTGGAGATTCAGGTCTCGCAGATCTGCATTCACACACTTCGAGCATGTTGGCAGTGGCTATGACGCCCGGGACCTGCTTATCTCATGTTTCGCGGTCTGATTGTTGATGTTGAGTGTAGGAGGGTAAAGAGGCTGAGGCAGCAGAGGTGGGGATGGGGACTTCGGGAAACGAAGCTACTATATTGCGCTAGTACCTAATCAGACCTAGCCTCTAAAAGCTTAGCATCCCAACTTCAACCTCAGCCTTGTCCGATATTTCCTCTTCATCATCTTCCAGTCCACATCGTTATCATTGAAGCTTCCGTAACACGTCAAAATGACCTTGTGTCTGCTAAAACATCAGTGCCTTCACCGGGCACCAGATCAAAGTCCGCATATACCCACAACACGTACCACCCTCTATCTGACATAGCACCTATCGCCACGCACCCTTATCCCGATCTCTCTCCCGCTGCCATTCCAGTTGCTCAGTTTGACTAAGCTCGAACGGCGAAGTTGCCGCAGGTCGATGGAAGTACTCTAAGTATTCTATGGGTGGGCGCTGAGCAGTTTCGATGTCCCGATCTCCTGCGATTGGTCAGCCTTGTGTGGCGCAGCATCCCCGCCATCTTGCAGTGCCATCTTCTGGAAGATCAACAGGAAGCAAGAAGGAAGGAAAGAATTGACTGACCTTGCGTTCGGTGTCTTCTTCGAATCATGCCGAGGAAGCAGCAGCAGATCGAGTGTTTGAATTTTATACCGGCTGCGGTGACGACCAATGTCGAAACTCCAAAAAGGATTGCCAACATTGCTTCATGAGCCATGTCGGGTTCAGATGCTGTTCCTGGACTATCAACTTCTCTACCTCGTTGAGGCAATCGAATGTGTCGCGGAGTGAGTAGGAGACACTTCACGGATGGATATTTGTCGAAGAAGCCTTCGTCGAATGAGTGGTCGTGGTTAAAACTATATACCAATCGATCAGGACAGACGTTTCTTTTTAAGATTTTACAGTTACGATGAGAGAGAGCTGCAATGACCGAGCGCGTAAGCGGAGGGCAGCAAGGCATTGGCGGGTACGGCGAGCACGGTGATGAGCACAGATCCCTGGCTGCTCCAGCTCACCGCCCCAATACCGCCGTGGCGCGCCCGCGGGCCATATCATGTCACATTACGTTCGCTCCATCTCTAGGATTACTCCTTGAGTGGGCAGTGCACGTTCACCCGTCCACCGGCGCCCATTTCCTGGCTCTTCGCACGAGCAACTTCGCGCTCACTGCCAGGCAAAAGTACTCCTCCTACGCGCGCATCTGGACTCTATACAGCAGCTTGGCTCCAATGGAAGAATCACTTCTGGGTAATAGCTACGGATCGTCGACTGCGCAGCTCTCAATATTTTCTTTGTCGGCCACCGCGTCTTTCTAGCGTTTGCTAGATATTCGCCGTGCTAGAGGCTAGAGGCTGGCGGGCATGACGCGGCTTTCTTTCGGCCCGCTGCAGAACACCTCAACATGTCGCTCGAGTTGTAAGGCTACTACCCATCCCTGCACCCAAATGTCTGGGAAGCCATCTACAAGAACACTTGCTACTTAATTTTCCGCTGGGCCAATCTCTGCTCATTCTCTTAGCATCTCGCTCCCGGTTGCTGCACGTTTTAGTTGCCTAGAATCGATTGCCTCACCGTCCTGTCTTGGTGACGATCATGCTTGCCGTTTCTTAGCTAGATAGGAACGAGTTTGCTTTCAAGGCGTACCATGCGAAAATGATCTGGGAGTCTCGATTTGCTCTAGTCCCAAATCTCTTTAAAGCGGGCGGCATAAAGCGCGAATCTCCGCCCCATTTTCCACGCCGTATCCTAAGACGTCGTTATACGAATAAAACCTAGAAGTCTAGGAACAAGATAGAAAAATCTCCCTATGCAGTTTATGACCGTCCACGAGCTTCTGTCTACATCATTCATGCATGTTCTTCTGTCCAACCCTCTGGGCCCTACTAGCTCAGGGCTTATACCGCGGGAATATTGCAGAGCAGTCTACGGACGGTACAGAGCAGTCCAGAAACGTGGCCCTGAGAAAGTCTATTGGAGCTCAAAGATTTCCTCTCCTAGTCTATCTTAAGCGCGCCCCTCCCTCGCTTCGATATCCGTATAAGCTACTTAGTGTTAAGAAATACTCACTGCTAAAGTAGGATCTAGTTGTGGGGCTAGCCTTGTTGGCCACGACTTTGGCGACACCAACGCCAGAAGAGTGAGAATATCCAGTCCTTATACTGAGGGCCCCCAATCAACATCATTAGACCAAGAATACCGAATATGAGATTGAAGAGCGTTTCGGTAGAGAGCTTCGGCGTTTCGCGCAAGTTCAGATGAAGACTAAATTTTCGCATGAAAAAGAAGGGCATTGACTAAGAATATGTATGGCTAGCGTTCCTCAGCTCCTGACGCTGTGCTGGGCGTTGACCACCTGACTCTCTGATTCTACTTCCACTTTCCATTCCAAAAGATCATCGCACGACAACACAACACATCTTCAAATCTAAACGGACCCGAGGAAGCTTCCCGTTCAAGATCTACCACCCTCAATTTGGATCAGGCATCGCTGCTTCTCACTCTCTCCCACTCAAGCCTCTCCGTCCGGCCAACATCATACGGCGAAGGCAACAAAGGCCAGTCTAAGAACGTCGACCTGCTTCTCTGGAGCTCAAGGTCGCTCCTTCCGGCTCTGTTCTGTGCGCTATCGTTGCCGGTTTCGAGATCAGTACTTCCTACGTCGCATTAGCTGAGATCGAAGAAAGTGTTAGGAGTCCGCAGCAGGACTAACCTCTTTGAGTACGAGTCCGGCGACATCACCTCAGGAAAAGCATGCATATAGAGTCTTTGTACCGGATACTCGCGATCGCAACCGTGAGGGTGAGAATGCTGAAGATGAGACCAAAGATGGCTTCGGCTGAGAGATGGGCATGGGAGGCGTGTTGATCCGCCATTTTACTTTGATTGACGGGTGAAGACGTAAAGTCTGGGTCGCAGCTTTCGACTACGATGTCCAATGATCGCCGAAAGAGTTGTGCTAGAAGTCTAGCGGGTTCTGCGCCAAATGTTAGTCCTGTCGAGGTCATCCAAGGAAGACAGTTTCTTCAGACAGTCAGAGATATTCAAATCCATGCTGAAAATAATCTCATACAGAAAGACCTCGAGAAAAGAATAGACCAGAAGGCTGCGAAGGAAAGCCGCAAGGCTAAGCACTTGCAGGAGTGTTATTCTATTGGTTGGTTGGCATGTCCCGCTCTAGCAAGGATTGCGCTGTCGCACGGTCACGAAGTTTTGAGTAGCGAAGATGGGCACTGGGAGAAATGGATAAAGTCTGCGCTTCAAGATGGGAAAGAAGCTCGAGGAACTTGGAGTAATTATAGAGGTGTTGGCGGGCGAGAAATTGGTGGCTCCTACATAATTTCTGCCTCCTCAGCGTTGTGAGGCTCCCTGCGGAATTTGCGCGCGGATTGTGAGGCTATGTTTCGGCGGATTGGCAGATCGTGCCGCCTTTGGCTGGCGACTCGGGGGCCTGTGTCGACACCAGCTCACTCGCGTCCTCGCGTTTCCGCACAATCATTTAGTGCTAAGACAGAACTCTCGCCCCATACATTCCCTATGACAAGCATGCCGTGCGCCAAGTAGCTTGATACTTGGGACGTTGAATTACCGGGGGCGTGGCTTCTGGGCACCCGTAGCACGCGGTCTCCTCACCCCCATGACACAGATCCTATTTTAACAAGACTACCATATGTTGGCAAGAGCTACAGCGCCTGACTTTAGGCTTGGAAGATCCGGTTCTATCTTACAGCGTAATCGCGACATGGATCACGTGCGAGGCTGGATTCCGGAGACGGCCGGTGCGGCTAAACATCTGCCAGAACCCCACCTTTAAAGCTTCGTCCATCGCAAGATAAGTACAGAGGTGAGACTATAGCATCGGCTAACACAACATACGAAAGTCTCTACCAGCATTCACATGCGAGAAGTGTGTTGGACTCTCTTCCGATCTTAAATTTCATCGACCAGCTCCTACTCCTAATCGGCTTGCTTCTTGTCTCTAGGGTAGAAGCAAGGTCTTTCTCATCAACAGCATATCGTTAGGAGCGACGACGAACTCGAGATGTCCCAAATACTGTCGGAGGCTATGGACACAGCTGTGAGGCGAGCCTCACCATCTAGCATCGACAGCGATCGAAATCTTACAACCCGGTAGAGGACACCAATAGTGAACACCTCCAACTTCAGAGGAGTGCGTTGAAAATTATAGAAGAAGGTTCTATGAAAGATATAACGAAAGGTCCAAGTAAAATACCATATACCTCAGTACATCCTCGAAAGCGCGGGCCGCCGAACGCTCAAGCATCGTATCCAAACCACTCATTCAGCTCTACGCACACCAGTCTTCATTCATCCAGCTATGGCCAACTGATTATCCAGTCCCTAAGCGATTGTCTAGGCCACAGTACTCCACTCATGCTGCTCGCGACGAGTCTCGTCGTACGGGGAGGGAGGGACCGGCCAATCGAGGTACATCGGATACTGAACAGGAGGTAGAGTAAGCAGTTCAATGCCCGTGGAATGTTGGCTCTGGCTTGATGAAGGCCCAAGGGAGGTGGTCTCGATGTCCTGGTTGCTTTCGCGGTCTAAACATGCATTACGTCAGCATCACGTGACCAAAACCGGGGGACCGAAATCGGGGGACCGACATCGGGGGACACGCAGAAGGGATTTGGTGTGATCGAGACCTGGAACCCTGAAGTCCGTCCATCTCCCGTACCAGACTTCAAACAGTTCAAAGAAATGCAGGATATCGGATATCCAAGTAGCCACTTTTTAAATCATGAATCCAGACATGCACTACAATTTACCTGCGGCGCGGTGGTTCATCGTAGAGAAAATCTACTAACCTCGACGGCGGCGTCCACATCTGAAAAGCTTCAAGACTAAACCGCCGATGGAGTTTTTATAGCGAACTCCAGCTATCGTTGCTAGTAAAGTCAAAGCGCCAAATACCGCTGCGAGAATGGTATCGGCCTTCATGTTTGAGAATTCGTTCTCTCCTTCAGGTTTCGAGGCTAAGTTGGCGTCAAGGTAATGAAAGCGTGTGAATTGAAGCTGACTATTTCCAATCCGGCTCGGAGAATTAAGCCGGGAATAGTGACCAAGATCGCAAATTGCAAAGGGATTTCGAAAGATCTGTTGCCGGCAAATGTGAATTTGGAGTGTCGTGGACAGGAACAACTCGTAAACCTTACTAGGTTGGTAAGTTGTCGAAAAACCAACTCGTTTGGTAAATTGTCGCAAAACCATTCGTTTGGTTCTGGCACTCACTAGCGGCGCATCCAGCCCCAGGGGATTGGCGACTTGATTCCTCCATTCCACAAAACCCTAGCGCTTACTGTCCAGGGTACCCTGACCTCAGCTAGGATCATCGTGTAGCGACGGCCGTGCATGTGGCCTACGTGCCGCCTGCCGCTTCACCCCCGCACCATTTATGGCGACCCTGGCGAGGCTGAAAAAATGGACACTCCAGCACTCTATATGAGGTATCGGAGCCGCGTTGCCTGTCATGATTGCTTACCATTGGTCAGCCTCGTAGCCTCGCAGTTCCGTTCACAGCTCCTAGGCACAACCATATCATGTAATCACAGGATTGACCATCAGGTTTAGGTTAGCCCGCAGGGCTTTACGTCTAGCGGGAAAAGTGGTACTTTTCCGTTCGGTAATGTTTGAACTTGTTGGAAGCACAAGGGACAGGCACCATCACAGCGGGCGGCAGAAGGAAGGACAACACTTACTCGGTATTTAGCATTCATGATCTATCACCATCACAACGGGAGGCACATTGGAGGACACATTCACTCTTTGCGAACTCGCCGTTCTTGGTCTAAATTGGGGGTGATTGTCGGCCCCTTCCTGCCTAGCCGCTTACTCAGCAGGTTCTTGTGTAGTTAACGTAATCCACAAGTTAGTGGCCCGCACAAGCTAGTGGCCCACCCAACCACGCTACCGAGGCCAAATATTCCGAATTACTCCACCACGAACAAATATATTTGATGCAGCTACATACTAGCTAGCTGCCTGCCGCCTAGGGCACGTACGTGCATTGTGTTCTGTTGATTCGCACATGCTGCACCTAGGTTTTGCTCGCTGTGGCCGCTCGGCCGGTGGCTCTGCTGCCTCCTCTGCTGCCCCTTCCTGTACAGGTTGTGCACGATCGGCTGCTTCTTCACCTGATAGAATACCCTTTCTAGCTATATA